>NW_027526385.1:23447748-23617748 GCF_048455015.1 Haemaphysalis longicornis
TAACCAGTCCTGTTAACAAAGTTTGTTCCAAATAAAACGTTGCCTTCTCTTAGTGAAGCCCGTGCCTTTTGTTTGGAAAGTTACAGGAACTTTGTTTGGAAGTTAGCATTAAGCAAAATAATTATTGTTTTACACTGGAACTCTAATTTAACGCTGAAGATCGCAGCCGCGTATTGGCATAATACAGTAGAAAAAGACACGCCATCACAATCCTTATCTCTATTTCATTCGATGAAGCTATAATGTTTACTAGTTTCTCGACTAACTGAACCGGATTCCTGATTGGCCTGGCTACGCTGCAGAGGTCATAGAGGCGTCATAAAACTCTCCTTGAGCAAATTCAGCAATTAGCAGCCGTAATTAGGCGTTCACGTTTTTTAGGCTTGGGTGAATTATCTTCGTCGGGAAGCGAAATTTGCGTTACAGCTTCTATTTCAAATCGGCAGGTCGTCCCAACTTACACATCCCTTCTACTGCTCAAAATGAGGTTGGTGCTTTTGCAATCAGTCGTCTTCTCTAAAACGCAGCCCCAAGCCTTTTCGTTAAAACGGAAAAGATTCGGTTCCGAAAACGGATCACCCTAGTGCCTCCAGGGGGTATGCGATGAGAGAGGGACCTCGATCATCCGTGTACATATTGTAAGTCAACCTCTTTATTGCCACTAATTGTTTGAGTGCCGTGGATGGTCGTTAACGTCTACGAGTTCCGCGTGTTAATGTAAAGTTTGAAGTTGAGCATGGTTGACGGAGTTTGAGCTTCTAGCAAAGCCTACTACTGATTTCGGCTCTTTTTAAACAAAAAGCAGGTGTTCATGATACTGCAAAGAACGACGGATTTGCGATACCGCTGATAATTGGAATAAGATTAAGAGCATCGCCTACAAGAAATCTCTAGTCAAATTACAAAACTATGCTCTAATCTTGCAGCTGTATTTTTGGATTTTGGTATTTTGGCATTGCAAGGTATAGTTCAAATTCCAGAAGAATCTAAAGTTAAATTTTGAGGTTTATTGCACCGAATGTACACCGGGGCGATGGATCGGTCCGTAGCGGAGGCCTCAGGAATAATTTGCACACACTAGGGAACGTCTAACTTGCGCGGCAACCTCGACAAACGGGCGTTGTTTCTGCTCGAGTGTAGGCAAAGCCCACGTAAGAGAAGCAGTGCAAACTACTGAGCTATTCGCGTATTCGGCACGCTATTGGGTCGCTCCGAAGCGTTGTATTGAATTTCATTTGCCTGCTGCAATTTCTTAAACTGTACACGTTCTGGCCGCAGCATCATGATACTGCAGAAGCGCCTTGAAGATTTCAAGCCCATATTTGCGACGTAATATGGAGAGTAGATTCTACATCGTAATTTTGCATACCACATCAAAATATTGCATAGTCACCTATATAACAAGTTAACTTGAATGATCCAAACACCTATAGTTCAACGAGAGCGTATGGGGGGTTTACAAAATCCATCTGAACGATTAAATCATTCCAAGCGGGGAAGTCAACGAGAATGTTTTGAGTTATTTGAAATAGACACAGGCTTTCGAGTCCGCAATAGTGATTGTGTCTGCCTATATGTGCTGAATTTAATGTATCCAAAGACAAGTAATTCACCAGTGTGCAGTGTGCCCTTCTTTTTCTGTTAAGAAGAGCACTAACCTTACGAATCAATCACTTCTATTATTGTCAGCTACTACATAAAATCGGGTAAAAGCACCCAAGCCGCTGATTATTAGTTATCCTGCTTTCGCCCATAGGGCGGTGTACAAATACTTTTACGCTTTTTACAAAAGGCCTATTTCGCACTATAGGATTGAAATTCTCATTATACCATCGCATTCCTAAGCTTAATGGGGATTGCAGGTTTCACACCAGGCGTTTAGAAACAACTGATTTTTCCGCGAACTCAGAAGATATATTAAAAAATAAAAAAATTGATTACCTACCAACCTATACGCAGTAGAGATACATTTTCTGAGACTTGGGGAATTCTTACGACGTATACATATATTCGATCTCTGAACCCTCGCCTCACACCAGCCACTTCCACCTGAGGCCCACACCACGCATCTCTTCCACTGGCCGTAATGAAGATTCGGGCACTAAATTTCGTACTCACTAATTGACAGCCCCGAGCCCTCTAAAAGTCGAGTGTGCGGGCTGAAAAGAAGGCCATAAATCCTGCGGAGCAACGCGGATAGGTAGCGTAATCGGTGCGCTTTGTTCGACCGGCTCATCTACACCCCCCTCATCCTGGCCTTGTGTCCAACGTGACAATTACTCTCATAGCGGAACACGCTTTAGGATTTCGAAGGCTCTGAAGAAGGCAGAACTAAGGAAGTTGGGTGGCGATACCTTTTGTAACGCCACCCTGATTGCGACGGTTTTAGAATTTGGACGCACTGCTCTCAACCAAATAGTATCACGGGGCATCCGGGAGACCTTTGTTGGGGTTGAAGTCCCACAATAGGCCCTCATCAGCGGCGTGGTTCCGGAAAGCCGAGTTTTATTCAAGCTGACGGGATATTGGATGCCATGGCTTCGATTACTTGAGAGGCAGTTTATAGTGTGGCGGGGCTGGATTTAACTAGTTTGGCTTGGCTTAGCGCAGCAGTGCCTATTGTACATAACCAGCTGTTGCGATAATGAGGTGTTCTGAGAGAGAGAAATCAAACTTTATTGTTCTGAGGGATGCCTTATCAGCTTCAATATCATGTTCCTTCTCGATATCATCCACACTCGTGGTTTGGAGAATAGTCATAACGTGCGGAAGTGCCACTGCTGACCTTAGTCATAGTGACAATAGCCATAGCGTTGGAAGTGACACTGTTGACCTTATTGATAATAGCCTCAAGGAATATTGTATCCAGGGAGTACGTTGACGCCGCAGCCGGGGTTTAATGAACTACCAGGTTTTTCATTTTCGATGTGACACATTTATTTTTATTTATTTATTTTATTATTTACAGAATACTGTCAATCCCCCATGGGGATTATTACAGGGGTGAGCATCACTGTCGCAACTTTTGACGTTTGAAACAAAAAATATCAGAATAATAAAGAACACATAATCACTGAACACAGCAGTACGGCATAGTATGATCATACATAGTTTTTTGTACCATATCCAAGTATGAATTAACCAACAAAGAAACAGAGGTCGAGAAGAAAAGAGGCATATAAAAGAAGAAAACACAGAGCGGGTATTATTATCACGGAACCGTAGAAACAATAAATATATGCAGTGAAGTGCTTTGGTATGACAATTGGAAGCAGGAAGGGCTGCGTGAAGAAAAACAGGTAATCACTGAACTTGCTAACTAGGTTAGTATAGATCAGTACCTTCCATTAGTTTCACAAATTTCTCTAATGTGTGCTGCTGTGTAATGACTGCATCCAGTGTGTTCCATTCTCGAATTGCGTGTGGAAAGAACGAATAAGAAAAAGTATTGTTACTAAATGAGTATTCTTCGAGTTCCCATGCATGCCTTCGCCTCGTCGGTTTGGTGTCTCGAAAGTTCAAGTAAAGATCTGGGTTTATGCGGAATGATCTGTGTAAAAGTAGATAAAGAAATTTAGGCCGGAAAGCCTTTGCACGACTATCAAGGGTGGCTAGACCAGCACGGTGTAATAGAGCAGTAGATGAGTCATTGCGCCCGTATCTGTTGAAGATAAAGCGCACTGCTTTCCGCTGACACTTTCCAGTATAGCGATATTATTCGCAGTGTGAGAAAACCACACAATACTGGCATATTCTAAGACCGGGCGGAGAAATGTGACCTAAGCAAGAAGCTCCGTTTCATATGTGGCGAATGACAGGGCCCGTTTAATAAAAAATAATTTGCTCATCGCTTTTTCGCACACTTGATGCACGTGCTCTGTCCAACTAAGATCAGACGCAATTGTGATACCAAGGTATTTGTATTGATTAACTCTTCGAAGCGGCACATTCTTAAAATGGTATTGAAAGTCAAATTTAGACACCTTGTTTGTAATGGACATAAATACGGTTTTGTCAATGTTTATAGTCATTTGCCAATCATCGCACCATTGAACTATTTTGTTTAATGAAATATTTACTTCTCCTGATCATCTTGATGACCTATTTCATTGTAGAGCATGCAGTCGTCTGCAAAGAGTCTGAGTTTAACGTCTGCGTAGTTAGTTATGTCATTTATATATAATAAGAACAAAACTGGAGCTAGTACAGACCACTGCGGGACGCCTGATAACACCGGAGCTAGGTCTCAAGTGTGATTGCCATACTGTACGTATTGGTGATGGTCAGTTAAGTAATTAGTTACCCACTGGAAAATGGGGCCATCGCCTAACAAGTGATTAAGTTTAAGTAGTAGTTTAGTGTGTGAGACGCGGTCGAATGCCTTAGAGAAATCAAGAAAAATTACATCAGTTTGAAAGCGTTCATTTATGCCGAGAGAGAGGTCGTGAAGTGTTTTGACGAGCTGAGTAACTGTTGATAGTCCTGATCTAAAGCCATGCTGGTTGGAATGCAGAATGTTGTTTGATTCAATAAAACTAATTGGGAATTTTAACACTATATGTTCAAGAATTTTCCTACTAGTGCAGGTGATCAAAATAGGCCTATAATTAGAAGGACTAGCTGCATTACCTGATTTAAATATTGGAGTAATTTTAGCAATTTTTCATTCAGCTGGAATGCAGCCGTCTGCCAATGATTTGGAGTATATCAAATAAAGATATTTACTGACTGCTTCTGCATATTGTTTATGCAAGCCAGTTTAAATTCCGTCTGGACCGCTACTTTTCTTTTCATTGATGCTTAGAAGCAGCGACAGAATGCCAGCCTCTGATAAAGAAGGCGTGCCTAACAATTGGATATCCTGATTATATAAAGAAACATTGATGTTCGCAGTGCCATTACCGACTGTAAAAACCGAACGAAAGTAACAGTTGAAATCGTCTGCTCTTGCTTGGTGTTGACCGTCTGGTGAAGGTTGATTAGGCATTTTTGTGTTCATATGCTGCCAGAATTTGTGAGGGGAGTTTTTAATTAACTCATTCAATGTAGACCCGCAGAACTTCTGTTTCGCGTTTCGCACCTGGTCCTTAAGTGATCTAGTAAGTGAGTTTAGTATAGAACGGTAGCCTGGAACATTCCGGTTTTTGTTAGTTTTTCGAAACTTCTTGATTTTGCGTTTGCATGAATTATTTCACGTGTGATCCACAAATTGTGTTTTTGAGTTGATTTGAATACCATTGGAACAAAGTTCCGCATACAATGCATTACATGGAATCTGAATTTCAGCCAGACCGCATCAATACTAGAGCAAGCATCAGTACAGAGGTCATAAAATTCAGTGTACTCGTGTACAAGGTACGTCATTATAGCAACATCATTGGCCTTTTTAAATGCGGGTATTTCTCTTAGTTGGCCGCGTAATTTCGGTGGCCTAATGAAAGGCAATGTGCATAATACCATTCATTCAATCATTCATTCATTCATAATACCATTCAAGATTCATTTGTAGGAAGGCTGTTACTTACAAAAACAAGGTCCAAGATTGAGGATGACGTTCCCTGTACCCGAGTTGGGACTGAAACAGTTCGCTCTTGATTGAAGCCAATCATGAGATCCCATAGGATGCTTTGAGGTTTAGCTTCAGGTACAAAAGAACACCAGTCAATGTCAGGAAGATTAAAGTCACCGGCTAGTACAATCAAGCCCCCGTGCACATGCGAATGCATGTAATCAAAAAGAGACTCAAGATATGTACAATCGGCATTGGGGGGCTCGTAGAACATGCCCACTTTAGCGATCGTGTGTTGAAGGTGCACATTGCACCACAAAGCTTCAGAATTTTAACTTCTGGCATAGTTGAAAAGCGGATACCTTCCTTGAAAAGAAGCGCAACACCCCCACCACGTGATTCTCTGTCTTTGCGCACTATCACATATCCGGGAGGCACAATTTTCTTATCGGAAATGCCAGAATGTAGCCACGTTTCCGTGATAGTGACAATATCAGGAGAATGTGCGAGGAGTATTGCTTCAAGCTGATCAACTTTATTAACGATACTGCGAGCATTCAAGTTGATAAGAGTTGCTGACTGCGGCATCGCGTTACGCGCTCTTCGCTTGGTGCTTTTTTTTGCGTTGCCGGCTCCTTGTCGTTTTTTGGGATAGCTACCATTTTATTGCAACTCGAAAATAGTCGGCCCTCTACTTTAACCTTATCATATACAAGGTAAACCTTCTCTTTCAGGTCTCGATTCTACTTCGTGTGTGCCCATAGCTTCCTTCGAATGTCATGAACAGGGTGGTAGAAGTCTTCACTGACTGATATTGAGGAGCATTTCAATTTGGAGCAGTTTTTCAAGATGTTGGCTTTGCCTCGGTAGTCAACAAGCTTCAGTATGACAGGCCTAGGTTTCGGCTCATCGCCCTATTTTGCCCTACCAAGACGATGAATACGTTCTACGCCTGATATCCTGACATCGAGCACATCATTGAAAACTTCCTTGACTACAGCCGTTTCACGTTTTTCAGGCGACTCGTGTTCTTGTTCGCTGACACCGTACACAATTAAGTTAGAACGTCGACTTCTATTTTCCAGGTCATCGAGTTTCTTAGCCATAACTGCCATACTGCATTCAAGGTCAGCTCTTCTGTTAACGCAGTCAGTTACTTTGAAATCAAGGCTAGCAATTTTCTCAAACTTTTTATCAATTGCACTTAGCTTTTCGTTAGTCTCTGCTTTGCCTGCCTTGATTTCTTTGATATCTCCCGCGCTTCGTTTCAGCTGCTCTACCAACTCGTCGAATTCGGGTCTAGGATTGGACTCTCCAGCCATAAGCAGCGAAAACCGCAAAGATGCACAGACATTGTAAACTAGGTCGCACAATGGCCGCGGGCACGGCAGTAGAATAAGAAATACATTATTACTGCGGAAGCATTTTCCGAAATGTTTTCTCTCCTGCATAACGAATTGAAGCGGATTGTTAGGTGGCATTCTGACGCTGCCACCGTGCCCACTGCCGAGCGATCCGTGGTGCGCCAGCTTTATACAAAGCAGACGTGCTCACCCTGGTGGCGTAGTCGTACAGTCTTTGTCAAAATTTTGTGGGCAACGGTGACCGTGGCCGGAGGAAGCGCGCTGCCGGGCAGGGTCGCTGCGCTTGCAGCTGTCGGCTGGTTACGCGGCTAAAGAGAGGGAGGGGAACTTTCACGCTTCCATTGGTAGTATGGCTGGCGCGATAAGTGCAGCGGGGCCGGTTTCTCATTGCAGGCGCACTTCGCTTCAGCGCAGGCACTTTGCGCAGCACTTGTCGCGCCGGACACATATCAAAAGGAAGAGCAAAAGTTCCCCTCGCTCTCTTTAGTCGCGCAACCAGCCGACAGCAGCAAGCGCAGCGCCCCTGCTCGACCGTGCGCCTGCTCCGGCCACGGTCGCCGTGGCCCACAAAATTTTGACAAAGACTGTACCTTCCAGGGGAAAAGCTGAGGCGGTACGGGCGCTGCCAACGACGATTTCAAAGGCCGAGAAGTTGGTTGCAACTTCACAAGATGCGCCGTCGATGTCCGGAAGCCATATCTACTGCACATCTGTGGTCGGTAGTAGTTCCGTCAGTTCTGTTCTTCGAAGCAGCAGAATCAGGAGCGTCTGGTTCAAGAATTGAAGCGGATTGTTAGGTGGCATTCTGACGCTGCCGCCGTGCCTACCAAGTGAAACAGGACGCCAGTAGATTGAGTAAAAGTTGAAGTGGGCAGGCTTTGTAATGTTTTTCTTTATCTCTGAGTAGTTAGTGTAAGTATTTGCAGAGAGCTACTGTAGAAATTTATATGAAGGCTTCTACCCACATTTTAAGGTGATTCAAACAACGTCTTTATAATTTATTATTTAAACGGGTTTCGTAAAACGCATATAGTCTGGTGAAACTAGCTAACGGAGTCATGAGCATACGTGCTAAACTAGATCTTAGCCTAATACCATTTTGTTTTTCACCACCACTTCTGTGTGCTTGCTTCACTTTCCACCATTCATCATGTTGCGTTTCCAAGTCGTCGGACCTCTACTCGTGATTCAGTAGAAGTCCTGCATTTAGTAAACAATTTTCTCTCCCGTCTACAGGCACACAAGCATCATTTTTTGCAGAGGGACCAGTTGTACAAAAACCGAAACTTTCCCTTCGTTAGAATACTACAGCTTGCGCCAGCCTTACTGGCTGTAGTGCTCCCCTATGGTTGAAATTTATGCAGTGAAGATGTACATGGTTCTCCCCTAGGGATTACTTGGGTTGTGGTCTGTCATCAAAATACGGTGTGTGGGAAAACCAACTTTCTCGCGAATAATCTGTTCATCTGCAACTAATATAGATATATCGAAAACCAATTTCACTGTGTAACTCACCGCCATTGCGACCTCGACAAAATAAAGAATTTGTAATTCGCCTCTCTGGTAATACGCGGGTAACTAGGAGACAATTATGGTTAAACAAGGCCCGCTTTTGGGAAGAAAATGGTACGTAGGAAAAGAATGGAGCTCTGGTATGTTCCTCGGGCTGCTTTCTATTTTTCATTTTCTTTAGCGAGGGAAATGCCCCCGCCGCGCAGAAATGTTAACTTCGTAGCATGCAGAACCGCGTTACCCTCCCACCCAGTAGTTAAAAGCCAGCTCCGAAAACAGAATAACCCATTCGCGTTCAGGGAAAAAAAAACTCTACGCAATTCTGGAATTGCACAATGGGGCTTGGGGTGCGGCCTGATCCCGGCGACCATTGCCGGTACCGCACTCCCTTACCAGAGCAAGATTGGCCACCCGGGTGTAGTAACGGCCACAACCTCCCATGAATAGGCCAATTAATCCACGGCCCTCAGTCCCCAGCGGCTGCGAAGCAACTGACCACGGCGGCGGTCAGACCTGTGACGTAGCAGAGGGTGCTAAGAATACCTGGACCCGGACAGGCCGCCATTGGAATCTGAACCTGGCAACGTTTAACAAGAGAACCCTATCTAGCGAAGCAAGTCTAGACGTGTGTGTCGAGGACATAAAGAGCATTAAATGGGATGTTATAGGGCTTAGTGAGGTTAGGAGGACGGGTGAAGCTTTTACGGTGCTGAAAAATGGACACGTGCTATGTTACCGTGGTCTAGTGGAGAGAAAAGAACTGGGAGTGGGATTTCTTTTGAATAAAAGCATAGCTGGCAACATAGAAGAATACTGTAGCATTACTGAAGGGTAGCAGGTCTTGTAATTAGGCTCAATAAGAGGTACAAGCTCAAGGTGGTACAGGGCTTTGCCCCAACATCTAGCCACGACGACCAGGTAGTGGATCGCTTCTATGAAGATGTGGAATCGGCAATGGCTAAAGTAAAAACACAGTATACCGTAGTTATGGGGGACTTCAATGCTAAAGTAGGCAAGAATCAGGGTGGATACAAGGCGGTTGGGAACTATGGTCTGGACTGTAGAAATAGCAGGGGGGACCTACTAGTTGAGTTTGCAGAACAGAATAACATTCGCATAATGAATACCTTCTTCTGTAAACGGGAGTGCCGGAAGTGGACGTGGAGGATCCCGAATGGCGACCATAAAAATGAAATAGGCTTCATATTATGCGATAACCCTGGCGTCGTGAAGGATGTGGAAGTGCTCGGAAGGGTAAGGTGTAGTGACCACCGTATGGTAAGATTCCGAATTAAGCTAGATTTGAGAAGGGACCGTAGCAAGCTAGTACGAAAAAAGCCGATTAACGAACTAACAGTAAGGCGTAAAGTAGAAGAATTCAGGATCGCACTACAGAACCGATATTCTGCTCTTACCGAGAAAGCAGAGCATACGACACAGGAAGCTGGTGTCAACCTCACACGCATTATCAGGGATTGTGCAGTAGAAGTCGCGGGCATGATGGCTAGACAGGATACTGGTAAACTTTACCAGGAGACGAAAGATTTAATTAGGAAACGGCCAACCATAAAAACCTCCACCCCAGCTGACAGAATAGAACTAGCGGAGCTTTCGAAGTTAATCAATAAGCGGAAGACAGCTGACATACGGAAGTAAAATATGGAGAGGATTGAATACGCTGTAAAGCACAGAGCTAGCCTGAAAGCGGTGAAGAGGCGTCTTGGTGTGGGGAAAAATCAGATGTATGCACTTAAAGATAAGCAAGGCAATGTGTTCACAAATAGGGTTAAAATAGTCAGAGTGGCCGAGGAGTTCTATAGGGACCTGTACAGTAGCCGGGACATCCAGGATAATGCCGTACGAGAAAGTAGTTCGGAGGAGATAGGCATCCCACCAGTAACGACCGAAGAAGTAAGGAAGGCTTTGAAAGAAATGAAAGGGGGAAAAGCACCTGGTGAAGATCAGATAACAGCAGTCCTCTTGAAGGATGGCGGAGAAATTGTACTTAAAAAACTGGCAAACCGGTATACGAAATGCCTAAATACCGGAAGTGTACCGGAATCTTGGAAGAACGCGAACATCATCCTAATCCATAAGAAAGGTGACATGAAGGACTTGAAAAATTACAGGCCGATCAGCTTACTGTCAGTCGTCTACAATGTACTTACTAAGTTAATCGCTCACATAATTTCTGCAACCTTAGATTTCAGTCAACCTAAAGAACAAGCAGGGTTCCGTAAAGGTTATTCAACAATGAACCATATTCACACGATCGATCAGTTTATAGAGAAGTGCACTGAGTATACTGAACCCCTATATATAGCCTTCATAGATTATGAGAAAGCATTTCACTCTGGCGAAACCTTAGCAGTCATTCAGGCGCTACGGAACCAGTGGGTCGATGAGCATTATGTAAAAATACTAGAAAATATCTACAATGGGTCCACAGCTACCATCATCCTCCATAAGGAGAGCAGTAAAATACCTATAAGGAAGGGCGTCAGACAAGGAGACGCAATCTCTCCAATGTTGTTCACAGCATGTTTATCAGAACTATTCAAAACGTTGGATTGGGAACAGGTGGGAGTAAGGGTTAATGGAGAATACCTCAGTAACCTCAGATTTGCTGATGACGTTGCCTTGCTATGTAACTCAGGGGACGAATTGCAAAGCATGCTTTCCGAACTGGACGAACAGAGTAGAACCGTGGGCCTGAAAATTAATATGCAGAAAACCAAATTACTGATCAATAACCTAGGGACAGCACAGCAGTTTGGGATAGGGGGCGAGGCAGTGGAAGTCGTAAGCCAATATATCTACTTAGGCCAAGTGGTGACCCCAGATCCCAACCATGAGGCAGAGATAATTAGAAGGACCAGAATGGGCTGGAGTGCATACGGCAGGCATTCTCAGATAATGGATGGCAGCCTTCCATTGTCCTTGAAGAAGAAAGTCTATGGTCTACCGGTAAGAAAGGCAGCTGCATCTTACCGGTACTCACCTATGGGGCAGAAACTTGGAGGCTCACTAAGAGGGTTCAACTTAAATTGAGAACGACTCAGCGGGCAATGGTGTGGAAAATTATAGGTGTAACATTAAGGGACAAGACTAGAGCGGGGTGGGTCAGGGAACAAACGCGTTTTAAGGACATACTAGTAGAAATTAACAAGAACTGGATGTGGGCCGGGCATGTAATGCGAAGGCAAGATCGTTAAGGGTAACAGAGTGGATCCCTAGAGAAGGCAAGCGTTGCAGGGGGCGAAAGAAAGTTAGATGGGCAGATGAGATCAACAGGTTTGCAGGGATAAATTGGTCACAGTTGGCACAGGCCCGCGGTAATTAGAGAAATATGGGAGAGGCTTTTGCCCTGGAGTGGGCGTAGACAGGCTAGTGATGATGATGAAGGTGTCTGTAACTTGTGCGGAAATAGGCTATGCGTAGATCAACCGAATAAATATTAAAGACGTTAGTCTTTCTTGGGCTACTTAAACGCAGAAATTTTGGTCTGTCTGTCTCTCTGTCTGTGACACGACTCAGCCACCCGGCCAAAGTAAACATGATATTGCGCAATAGTCTTATGTACTCACAGGCAAACGTAAACGTCTAAGGCCGGTTTATATGCTCATACTTGTCAACCTTGTTAAACAAGAACAAGACATTACGCAAATATAGGAAAGAAAATTAGTACACAAGGAATATTTACAGTGTTCCATTATTAAAAAAATCATGGATGCTTGCTTTTTCGAGAGCAAATGATAATCTACATCTACTGCAGAAAACCGCCGACTGCTTTTGCCCGCGCCACCTCCTGGTGGCATATGAAATATCACGAGAAAACAGCAACGAACGGTTTCACTAGCTATGCTCTACGTTCTTCTTGGAACGCCGGCCGCCTCTATTCACGCGCGTCTTTGCCGTACTGTAGCGCTGGCATCTAGGAACCCGGCCTGTAGCAGTGGAACGCGGATAATTCAAATCCCCTTGATCAAACCTTTAGTGTGTTTACCTTGGAATGAGCGCGACGGAACAGGAACAGCACGAGAGATGAGCGGGAAAGCAAAGGGGGGCAGTTCCTGGGCAAATGTCTACAAAGATTATCGTTTTTTGAAGACATTTGCAACAAAAGGAGCGGATACGCGGCCATTCAGCCGAATCTCGAAGAGCTCTCGAAGGGAGAGTCTTATGTTTACCTGAGAGAATGAAACTGTAGTAGATAGAATTTTTGTTAGCCAAAACTATGCAAATTAAGAAGGGAAAATAGGCTACTGAGCCGAAGCAGGATTTATTCACAAGACTTCAGTGGGGTTCACCGCTGTGCGTGGAATGCGAGCCTCCAGTCCGTCAAAAGCGCTTCGTCCTCCTCTTCGTCGTCCGGGCTGCTGGCAATGATGACCTTTACGTGGACAATATAAAGAATTGGTAATTTGCACCTGCTGTTAATACGCGGGTAACTAGTAGATAATTATGATTAAACAAAGCGTCTGTAACGTGTGCGGAATCAGGACATGCGTATGTCAAAAGCACAAATATTGTTCTGAAGTCCCACTAGGTGTCATCAACAACCACTATAGCCGCATTTTACTACAATTATCACGAATCCGCTGCTCTTCAGCCATCATTTCAGCCGAATCTGTCGAAAGGATCTGTCTCGAAGATCTGTCGAAGATCTGTCGAAAGGAGAGTCCTATGTTTACCTGAGTGGATGAAACTGTAGTCCTTGCAACTTTTGTCAGCCAAAACACTAGAAATTAAGAAGAGAAAATAACAAACAATCGTGTTTTGCTTCTCGAATTTCTTTTGACTGCGCCCCGTGAACACACCTGTGAACAAGGGCTCTCCAATTACAAAGCAGTGCACAATTGCTCTTTATTCTACAATTAATTTTTAAGCGGTTATAACACGACCTCACTGTAATTTCATGTACGCTGGGCTGAGGGTAATCTTTTTTAAGGGTATGCTCTATCTGAAAATATATTACCATACGTTTAAAATTACGCTATCAATGCAGTGCACACAATCGCGTTAAAAATATCGAATACGTTATTACTTTTGTCATAGCAACTTAAAAGAAGAAAACTCACAAATTGTTAATCTCCATCAGGTTGGGAAATGCCTGTCAGCTCTTCAACAAACTCGGTAATGTTTTTGACGTTAAGGAAATGCAAAAAAAAACGAAAACGTTTCTGAAAGCATGTCACATATAATTTTCCGAAGGCTTCGCTGCAAGCCTTGAATAACAAGCCTGCGGCTATCCACCTCTTTCCCATTACTTTGAGTAAGGTCCACTACTACCCCGATCTCTCCCAAGACTTCCTCCTCCACCACAAGCAATGAAAACTTTCTGGAGTATGCTGGAAACCAGAGTGCATTTTTACTTCGATCACCACTTGTCACTTCAACATCTAGCCGTAATGACGAAAAGCCATTAAGAGGGAATAAGCTTAAGAGCGGTAGTAGCGCCAAACACATTGCGGGGGGCGGTTATGAACGCACGCCAAAGAACAATCAGGAAAAAGTAAAGAGTGTAAGAGTGACTCGTGGAACTTAGGTTTAATATAGGTGCAGTCTTACATGGCAGTCAAAAAGCGGTGCGTGCAAAAAAAAACCATTTGCGAAATCCTTCAATCCTGTATATTTGCAAGACCATACACCCCATTATAACATATTGTGTAGAAATGACGTGTTTATAATTTCTTAGCTTAATTCCATGCTGTTTGAGCTCCTAGTGACAGTCACGGGTAGTTTTTATTTCATAATAAAAAACCTCCTAATTGCGGGAATGTTCCGCACAAACACTGTCGTTGCTTTTTTTCGAATGGTGCTACGTTAAGAAAAAACTTTGACAATCCCTCCACGGGTGACTCAGCGTGACAGTTGTTGATATACAGTTGTTGGATTTCAGGCATTACACCCCGAGGATACTTCATGTTCGAGGTAGTGAGACTGCAGCTCTGGAAACGCAAAATAAATGTAAAAACATGCAAGGCGGACATTCCTAATGAAATATCAAGATAGTCTGCTCAAAACTAATGCTCTTAATAGTCAGTTAAATTACAACACACGCATGAATGGCAGGTAAGACTGTTTTTCAGGCTCTAAATACCATCCTGATACTGAGGAAAGAAAATCTCCGTGAGTTCTCACGTGTACTTATAAAAAGGTATGGAGTCAGCCTTTTTAATGTTAGCTTCCCCCTTTATCAATGTTACTTGCTAAGAATGCCTTTTTCAGGGTAGGCGAGCGGTTCTATGCGAAGATGCAAAATCCCTAAGGCCTCAAATTCAATATCTGCGTGCTATATATGTATCCTTGCAAAACGCAGTACGAAAAACAGTTTTAGGGTTTGCTTCAGTAATGCACTGCTAGGAACACGTTTTTACGGGAAATATAAGTAGTATGGTACTAAAAAAGGGCAACGGCTGCTTTATTAAATAGCTCGAAAAAACCTCATGTGTCACTATGAAGAACTCTACACAGAGCACCCTAAATGTCGGCTTCAACAATTTACAAAAATACATTTCTCAGAAGGCGCTTGTTGGAGCAATATTACGAATCTTCCAGGAATGTATGAAAATATACGAAGGCCGAATGTCCTTAAAGTAATTACTTTTATAAAATCCTATAAATATGTAAAATATTCTCCAAGCGGGCCTGTTCATAGTGGTTTCGCTTCTACACGTACATGCATTCTTTTGAAGACGGCTGTATGTGGCGGTAAGCAGTGTGATACCAAAAAGCAAGGTGCTGAATTCTGTATTATATCCCCTTAGAGCGCCGTATAACGAGCGTAGACTGTGAACTTCGCTACTTAACAGAACTGCATAACTGAGAAGACATTTTAGGGTGAATGTAAGACGCCTGTAATGAAAATGTGAAAGCCTTATTGGTGTCCATTAAACGTATACGGGAGGCCCTTCAGAGTCGACTTCACCACGAGGCGCAAAGGCTAAGCTCGGAAGTATTTTTCTTCAAGCGTCATGACAACTCTGGCATCTCTTCCACAAAAGCTCAAGGACAGAAATATATTGAGAAATACGTGGATGAACTTGTCGTACGTCTCTAAAACTCACTGCGTTTCTAAAGTATGTTTCTCTGGTCTACCGAATTCTACTGCTATAAAGACCATTTAAAGGTTATCAAGGCAACGATATTTTAGGAAGAACTCCAATGTCCTTTTTATAATTAGCATTTTCCTATGTTTTATCTGGGATCAGTTAAACTTTGTTCGGCTAGTCGAAACGAAGCGGCTACGAAATGAACCTATTCATAAGTGACTGATTATTGATTTTGGGTGTTTAGTCGCCGAAGCTAAACCGGCTATATCAGGCACCCAGTAGTCGAGGCGTCCGAACTAATTCTTACCACCTGGCAGTCATTACCGTGCGCTAAAACATCTACACACAGCAGTACCTAACTACAAGTGATAATAACAACTCTCAATTGGCAAGTTGCATTCGAATTTGTTTCTGTCACAAAGTGAAGTTGTTTAAATTTTTTTTTCTGACACTAACTATCGAACCTTAGATAACTATGCATATACGTTCCCATTTATGTTGATAGAGCTCCTAGCAAGTTGGCCCTGCAACCGCCTCTGATAACGTATTTTAACTCATATGTAAGCTTTTATTCCACGTGCATGGCAAGAATGGAGCATGTTCCGGCGCAAGCAGCCGCGCGACGCATTGAAGGTTACGAACCCACGACCTGGTGTGTGATGAGCGGGGCGGCCTAACACTGGCGTTACGGAGCGTTGCTGGGTTATTACTACGCACATAATATACAGAGGGGATACTATAGGGCTGGCTTCAAAGCGTTAAGAGAAACGTCCTCTCCCGGCCTAGGTAAATTTATGCCTACCTTCAAGCTGCATATTTGATTGCTGCTTTTGCTATCGCCTTATACGAACGAATATAGCAAAAATTTCGTACAATTGTCCCCTCTTTTTTAGCACGTGTGGCTCTGTCTTTGCCAAAAGTCCCACTCTTGAAATAAGTGATGAACCGTAGATTCACCGATCTGTGGAGGTTCATAATTCTGCCAGTGCTATGCTCTGCTGGACGTTGCGATGTTCCTCGTGACATTGTTCCTGTGGGAACACTGTCACGTGGTGGGGCAAAAAGGACCAATGATTTCATTTCACTGGGTGTGTCTCATCATCGTTGAAACCAAAACGTAAAGTACAAAACACGCTGTGGACTTGAAGTACTTTGCGTAGCAAGAGCTTCCATCTGAAAATTGGGTGCTTTCCATCCCCACCTATAATAAATCAATAAATTTTAACTAAAAATTTCTCCTTTCTCCCCTGAAATATAACCACGTCCAGGCAAACAGAATTACCGTGCGTGTAAATAAACCCAACAGAAATTTCCGAATACTTTTGCTTTCAGAATTTCACGGCAAGTTTTATAATTATAATAAAACTATCGACACGTTCGCTTGCCTGCTATTGCTTGCAAGCAAAGACGACGTTCCCATGGCTTTCACAATTATGCAAGTGATCGGCGGCTCGTTCGATACCTAGTTTAGAAATAATACGAAAACTCTGTTTCACATTGTGTATTAAAAGAGCAAAGGCTATTTTGAGTAATTACCTTCGGTAACAGCTAATATATTTTGGTACAATTTGTGATAATTTTTTTCTAATTATCTGAAGTCATGCAAGTGTTGTAATCTTGTCGTAAACCACGATGGAGCGGCATAGACCACTGTCATTTTATTTTGTCCTAAGAAGGTATTTTAAACGTCACAAAAATGCGGTAAAGGACGCGGGTACGTTTCCCTGCGGCACCAGCTACTTTTCTGATGGAAAGCGAAATCGAAAACGCCCTAGCGTTTCAGATTTTAGAGTACGTTAAAGATACACACGTGGTCAAATTTAATCCGGAGCCCCCACTAAGGCGCGCCTCATCGTCTGTGTATTGTCGGCGTGGTAAACGTGATAGTCAACCTAATTTAGCGTTGCATTACCTCCGTTGCATAAAATGTAGTGACAATTAATACAGCCAATCTTAATAATGACAACCACCAAAACGTTTAAGCATATTTGTACATGCAATAAAAAATACATCCAAAGCGCGCTAGCATCGGCTAGGCTTAGCGGAAGCAAAACCTCTCATTTCACCCTTGGCTTCCACAACTATCACTATTCACAACCATGTAAAAATTACATTGCCAGGTGCACTGTAACGCCGAAGGCCAGCCGCAGAGATCTCAAAGATAAAACTTATTTAACGCGTGTTGTAAGCAGCCGACGATGACGGCACCAAAATTAATTGAGGTGCTTGGGCCCTGCCGCCAAGACGATAAGGACAGAGAATTCATTTCTGGGAAATAGATGATCTACACGATATCGCAAGCTGGTGTTTTGAACTCGCTCCTCAAGAGGTCCTCGATCAACACCCCTGTCGCAGCTCTTGAATATGAGTGCTTCATGACGATGAAGTTCCTGGGTAAGGCGCATGTGCTGTACGCTTCACTTTCCAGGAGCTTCTGTTCCTCGGACCAAAATAAGTATATTGCGAAGTTAAACGAGCGCTCTAAAAGGCTTTCACCTCTTGGTGCCACCGGCTTGTCTCGCATATTGCTCCGAAGTTGAGGAAAGAAAAACATTTGCTTTAAGTGGTGGGCAAATGACGGGCATGCATTCAACGTAGAAGCCGCACTGAGTGGCGGACTTTCATCGGACACTTTGAGCGACCCGACAGAGCGTAATAAAGGTGAACTCCCTGTTTTCAATATCTTCACGTCCTTTTCTGTGCCATTTTAAAAGCTTTTTTTACAGAAGGTGATTGAAAATTTCAGCTTCCTTCTATGACTGCAAAAGATAGAGATCCTGGTTATAACCCTGAACTCCATTTAGGGATTTAAATGGCAGGCTTTGCAGTTCCCGAATGCGATCTAAGGATATAATTGCGGAAGTCTGTAATTTTGTCGTATTGGTGGATTACTATCGTACTGAATAACGCAGCGTTATTTATTTACAAAAGAAAGCATTTGCAAAACACACCATAATGTCATATTTGTTGAGATTTATCCAGAACTTCATTGAGATGTCATTTAAACGATTTGACTTCCAAGAGACTTCATAAATTTCGCATTTCAGTGTTCTCATAATACGCAATATAATTGTTGATCGGGTAACAGTGACGTTTTATTGTTTTTATGCAGGAATTGGTTGATTGAATGAGGGTGTTTGTTACAGCTCGAAATATATCCAGCTGCATGGAGTGGCGCTTGTATGTTGAAATAGAGCACCGATAGATAGTAAGAGACTGTGGAAAATTTTGTGCCACAGAAATATATCAAACAGGTGCGATAAAAATGAGAGCAAAAAAAAAACCGTCGCACCCCTTTTTCGTTGAGTTTACACCCACAAGTTAACAAGTTAACCTCGTAAAATATTTGGCCTCTTCAGGTCCCAACGCGATGAGCCCTAAACATTTTTTTTTAAATCGCAGGGGACTGTACAAGCTTCAGCACTGTTTTTGCACCTATTGAATTCTCATTCTCTGTTTGATCGAGTGGGAACCTCTGCTCTTTGATTGTTCCATGTTTCAGCTGGAGAAGGGAGAGTGCATATTGCCGTAAGAAAAGCATGCGTAGAAAAATTCCGTGTTGTCTTTTTAAAACGGATCAAGTGTGACATTACTGCTGTGATATTGAGGTACAGTGTAGATGATAAGAGGGAAAGTGTAGTAACCAATAGATGCCACACCAGAGAACTGTAATGCGGCCTGCGTTTTATTCGGTAAACTTGTTCAGAGAATTACCAGTGGCTGACCCCGGGTTACTAATATTTGTGCTACCCGTTTAATGTAAGACCATATGGTCAGGATAGTTTAGGTTCCAGAATCATTCTGAATAAATAGTTTAGCTGCAAAATAGTGTGAAATAAATTGTTTAAACGCATAGTGTTATTTTTTTAACTGTTTTTGTTTGTGTCTTTTCCTTTTTTCTTTTTTTGTGCTTCCTTGCTCACGCAAAAGGCAAAACTGGTAAGCTGTTTCTTTAGCTGAAAAAAACTCCCTTAAAATTGAAGAACCTTAACTTAAATGAGCAATTAGAAAAAACTGGAGCATAATGTGTATTTTTATACTTCAAACTCTGCCATTTCCAAACCTATCGCATTATAGCACTGCAGTTTTATCAGTTACTTGGGTTTCATGGACTTTGACTTTTCCAGACTCCGCTTTTAAAAGGGATGGTGCACACCACATAAGACTTGCCACTGAAGTACTTTCGCAGTAAGTGATGAACAAGTCACAAGACGTTGAAACGCTAGATTTGTATTTTATCACTATTTTGTGCACTATTATCAACTCTAGTGCCGAAAACGTAAAGGAAACGGCAGCTTTCATTTGTAAAAGAAGACATTTTGCTAATCCTTCGACAATCAATTATGAAGCACCAGGTGAAAATGCGCGGCTTCCTTGCGACATTTCAAAGGTGATAGCCTTTCTTTGCAAATCAAACCGTAAATATTGCTGTGTTGGTCTTTATGTCTGCATGTCACCGGATCCACTCGCCGGCACAAATTTAAAGGAATTCTTGAAATAGAAGCTTATACATTTTTTAACGAAAAGAGAACAATACGCCTATATGCGACAGACCATCAGTGTGCAAGGGGTATTCGCAGTGTTCATTTAAACGACAATACGTATGTGCTTGACATTTGCGATAGAATAAAAACGCGCTCACAATTACATTTGAACCCTACGTATAAAGATTGCTGAAGCTTGCTTTAGTGGTGCAGGGCTGAGAAGCAGTGGAGCTGGGGATTAAACCAGTTGCTTATGGCTTTGCTATGTTTTATTAGGGTATAATTGTTGGAGGGTTTAACGCGCCAATGTGAAACCTGGGCCTTACGGCGTGCCATAAAAAAGATCTCCAAAATAATTTTAGGCACTTGTGAGCTAAAGTGTGTAAAAGGTCGACACATGGGCGTTTTCGCTTTTCACCTCTTCCAGAAAAGCAGTCACGGCTGCTGGGGTTACACCCACGTCCTCGATCCACCGCGGCGGGGTCAAAGTTGCCGGTAATGCCGAGAGATTTTAAATTACGAAATGCGAAAGATTAGAGTTACGTTCTTTGATCGAATGTTGAATATTCTGTTGAGCTTGGATATTGCTTTCATGTGACCGCTGCTCTGCAGCTTCATCCATAGTGCCTGCTCTCTACACATTTTAGGACGAGCCATTTTTGAGCTGCTGTATCCTCTTCCACCATGCCCTCCTTTCTCTGCCTTCCCCGGCAGCGGCCACGGCGTGGTACGTCCTCAACCATACAGAGATACTCAACAATGCTCCTAGCCAACGCTTCCAAGTGTACAAGGCGTGCCCAGAACGCCCCACAATTCATCGCTTCTCCTCAAAAACTGCCTGTGGCGTGCTTCAATATTTTGTGCAACATTGACTCTTCGTGGCTTCTTCACCTCACAACGCAACCTTGAAACACTGAGATCTAATTATGTTGCTTTAAGAGTTGGCTTACACAACGCTGTCTACTACAGGAAACCAAAATGTATTAGACATGGTGCCCCAGTGACGCCAGAACATGCTCCAGGGCGTCGTACACCAGATGAAACTCCCCGAAGTACGCCGCCAAGCAATAATACTGCTTAGTGAACGTTCCACTCTCTCGTCAAACATTTTGCGACTTAAGAACTCGAGTCGTAGCGTAGACTGGCTTAGTCTTCTTTTGCGCAGAGACTACGTACCCCTCAGATGCCTTCGGATATATTATAGTTTTCGATTAGTGATTATAATTGTAGTGAAATAAAGAGTGACCGGATCAGCCGCTGTTTACACCTTGGGATGTTTGCGTGCATCGCAAAGTAGGATGACGCACTGCTGTCCAATTTGGCATCAAATCTATTAAATTCGAACTGAAACCGAAACCTTGTTAGCGCGTGCTGGAAAAAGCCTGGTGTCCGCCCAGGTTAAAAAAAGTTTGAGGCCTAACCGCGCTTTTCAATAGTCGGTGTTGGAAAATATTATGTCGCTATGTAAACCGAACCTGCTAGCAAAAGGTTGTCATTTTTCAGGTCTCTTGCAGATTGAGGTGAAAGTTGGCAATTTGCAAACTGCTTGGTTTGTTGGGAGTGTTTTAATAGTTAAACAGGTTTAACTTGTTATGGTAATGTACGCTGAATAGCGCATTGCTTGAAATGTAACAGCAAAGTTCCGCATTGAACGTAAAAAGTTACGAGAGAGGTCGAGTATGAAGTTGACGAAAATGGTGGTGAGTGTATCGACGGGAAAATAATTGAGCACGTTGCATAGTGTCAAAGCTAAATAGCAATGTATCTTTTGAAAGCAAATATCGAGAATTCTGCCATTCTTTAAACGCCCATCACGTAATGTGCCGAATACAGGAGCATTTCGAGTCGACGATTCAGAGTTTTCCCTAAACTAGAGTGACATATCTTCATCTACAGCAGCAGAGACTGGAACGCTAATTTCGTTACGAAGCTTCAATGTTTACGACGTCGTTACCGCGCAGACCGGCGGAAACAACTGAATATGTTTGCGGAACCGTCAAGCGGATCGCGCCTGAGTGGAATTGACGGCTGGATGTAAACTAAGTTTCGCCTTCGCTCGAGTTTTCAAAACTGTGTAACAACTTTCAATGCTAGTCGAAACTACCGCTCACGTGAATGTTCTGAGCGTGGCTGGGCACGTTTAGGATGGAGCGCCGATTCGTCGAGCAGTTGAAATTATAGTAGCCCGCCCTGCTTTCGACACGATGCAATGGTGGCCGTTTCGCCCTGCTTGTGTTAAAACTTTGGAATTTTTGGTTTAAAATAACAGAGTCGGTACTAATAATTTTGCTGAGGGGACGTGGTTATATTTTCTCGTTGGCAGGTGGAACACCCCTGCATGAGCCTTGTCTTATCATGTCTTACGGCCGCCCCCCTTTGTCTAGTACACAGCTACTGGCGCGTCCTTATTCGATCCCTCCTAAACTTGCACCCCTGTAGGACGGCGAATGTAATGCATTCACACTGAATGGCATCAGCTGTAAACGTCAGTACAATGGTGCTACAGCACAATACAGGATTATGTTGAACGCGTTTGGCATACTGACACTAATTGAGCAGAGGGGAACACATTACAATATCACCAAAGCAACAGCAGTCGCACGTTGCTAAACGAGCACGTCTCGGCGGGTCGTGATTACAAGCAGCCCACAACCATCCGGGGAACGTGCATCGACGTCATCTTCAGCAACATTGGGGTTCATTCAGTACAACAGCCCTTCACTTTACATTAAGGCGGTCATATAAGGCGGTCATATTCAAAGCGGAACGCCAACCACAGCCCTACGTCCCCTAAGTTGAACATGATGATGATAATTGCTAAATAAAGACAAACTCATACCACGTGCAGCGTCTCTCTCTCTCTTTCTCTCTCTTTCTATAGCCTCTCCACTCTAACACCCCCCCCCCCCTTCCAATGAAATTGCACCATCTTCCCGTAGGGGAACCCTGAGTAGTATGCGAAGCAGCCATGGGGTCAACGCCATTTCCCATTTCGTAGTTCCGGTAAGTGAAAAGTTTGGTAGTTACCATGGAAACCAAACGGTAAGTATAACGGTAGCTACTTACCTCAACCTATCGGAAACGACGAGCTGAAAACTAAAGGGCCCTTGAATCGACCCCACGGCTGCTTCGTATACTACTCAGGGTTCTCCTACGGGAAGATGGTGTAATTTTATTTATTTCAAAAACACTTTGGACTAAACCTTGAAAAGATTACGCACAATCTTGCGGTTCAATATTTTTGTAATTTATAAAGGAAACCAGTAGGTAAATAATTCTTTTGATGACAGGTCGGCACTTATATCTGTTCTAACTTTTTCCGGACTGCAAGTTCTGAATACCCTTGGTTGTATTTGAGGTTCAAGTGGGAACAAATACATATAACATGGGGGTATAGTAGCTTTAGCAATTCCAAAACGCTCTCGCAAAGCTTCAGTATATTTGCTTTACCAGGCACGGACCTGTTCTTTTTTGTTTCGAATTTTTATGTGTAGTTTTTATGTTTAAAAGAGCTTTTTTTAACATAAATTGTGTAATGCATTACGACGCACTTGCATTATTATCTTGAACTTCAGCGAGGTTTGCTATTTAGCGATGCAGGTAGAGGACACTGCTTGCGTGAGTGTATCAATGAATGGCAAGCTTTGCAGTTTCACTTTGGACGAGATCCTCCATGATTGGGTGCAACTCTATCTACTACGCGCCAGTAATATCTTAAAGACACCGTAATTGGAAACGGCTTATGAATAATCAACACGAAGATGTTATTGACCCCGACAGTTCTCCCTATAGGCGAGAAGAAATGTTCAAAAATAAAGCCAGCGCTGACTGGGCTATACTTCAGATATTCAAAAATGAGCTCAACCTCTTTTTGTCGCTTCTCCAAGGTGTTTGGTTTGTTATTTCGACACCCCCGGTATTCCTTGTTTTGTTATTGACTTCCCGCGTTTTCTTCATTATGAATATAAACGCCGTTTCCTGTGACCTCAGGAATAACCGGTAAGGTAAGTCGCAAAGAGTTTGAGTGACAAGGTACAATTTAATAAAATTACATTGTTTTTATAAAAAACGGCCTCTAGAATCTTTCTTAATAAACAATCAAGGAACCCTCCTCCTCTGTGTCTTCTGAGAGATCATTTAAAGAAGATGCACACGAAATGTATGACTGTTATGGAACGAAGTAGGTTAGTCAGTTTTTTTAGGGCTAAAACAAAACGTGCCGGAACTGCAAATAACTTGCCAATAGTTCAGATACTCTACTTTGAGTCACCCGCCCTATCTTTTTTCACTAGAAGGTCTTCTTGGCTCACCCTCAACAAAGCCTTTTTATAAACTACATTTATAACACAACCGGGGAATACAATTCCACATAAGGTATTTGGGTAAACACTGTTTAAACACGCATACTACTATAAGTGCCTTCACTGCCGAAAACAAAAGGGAAAAGAACACAACCGAAATTTGACTAACACGAAGTAATGTGATTTATAAAAACAGCGATGGTCGAAAGAAAGCACAAAAAGGCCAATAGTGATACGTATGCTCTACTTTGAGGAAAACAATACAATGGAATTGGATATCGCAGGGGTTATAATCATGAAGGTCGGAACTGTGATTTTTGGACACGTGAGATATTCCTGGTCATATAAACACCTACCTTCATTGGCTATTATAAACCAAGACTCCAAATTCACTCTACACGACAGTGAACTGTCTGTAATGCCCAGCTCTCTCGCTGCGAACAACCCTCATTGGCATTTTATTAGCACTTACGTGTAAATACAAAAATGCATGGCTCTAACAAGTCAAATTGAAGTAAAGATGCACGAAAGGAAGCCTTTATTTGAACAATCTTTAGTAACATACTGATAGCCGTTTACCTACAACCGCCTACGCGTACCTAAGCTGCAATACGGTCACACCGGAAAAACATTCTAACAGTGGTCCGATATTGAATGTTGGTATATTGTAAAAGCAACATATCTCACGTATAAACAAGGCATGTCAAGGAAGATGGCTTGCGTTAGATGGCAGGAGGGGGTGTAATATGTTGTTTGTCTGAATTGAGCTATAAAATCCAAGGCTCAATCCGAGTCACGAAGAAAGTGCAGCGGACCCTGTAAGTGCATTCTACTGACTGGGGCCTAAATTCTTGGTGTGAACTGAACCAGAAAACTCAAGTAACACCTCAAGCAAATGAGAGCACGCTTTAACAGGAAAATACGCAGAGACTACGTACGAGCGTCATTTCACTTATTTCAGTCCTAACGCCGTATTATGTAAAGTTGAGATTTCTACAGACGCCACAGAGTTTAGTGAAAAATATTCTATTTCTAGAATGGAAGTTTCACTTTAAGCCATCTAGAAATATTCTTGTCTATTTTTTTTGTTACTCTTCTCTATTCCTTTTTACTTTACTTTAGATTTCTTTTACTTCGCCTTTGTTGAACCATCAAGAAAAGGAATATTTGTTTGCAACATTGATTCCTGAAGCCATCTTTTTACTTCTGCAAATGCTATAGTGGTATGAAACGTACGCTTTACCACACACGATTTCACCTCGTAGCGTTTGTAGAAGGTACTTCCAAAATCTACAGTTATATAGCTCTTCATATAATAGAGCCGTGACATATATTTTGTCTGAACAATAAAAAAAGTCAAGCTTAAAACTCAACTACTCTACTGAATTGCAATATCATAATCATTCTTTGCGCCTTTAAGATTTTAAGCGCTTTATCACATTTTTATAATCATATTTAGTACTTTCAGTTTGATAACGATTACGATTAACTTGACTCACAGGAGCGCTTATCTCCCTTGCAAATTCCAAACACGCTTTAGTGTAACAATGCATTCACAGTGACTTATTTAACAGTTGCCATTACCACGGAGTTTTCCCTTTTCCGGAGGTGTTATTTGTGAGGATTTTATTTCTATCCTAAAAAAGTTTCAAAAAGATGGTGCCAATTTTTCTGTTCTTTTCTCTCCTCCATCTGTCTGAAATTTGCGAAGAATTAACGTTGCTGATTTCAAATTAGGCACTGACGTACCACTGAATCAATAAATCACATTTTTTATATGTTCGGGATGTTTTTAATGAAAATAGAGAAAGTTTTTTATCAGTCGCTGTATTGACCTGATCGAAATGAATACGTTTGAAAACATTCGGCCAGCACTTTGCATTACAGTGCCGGTCTCCATACAACCTGTTAGCACGGAGACGTCATACGCCAAAACAATCTTGATGCACTCCAACTTAATGATGACAGTTAGAGTGTGTTACCGCCTCGGGCTGGATCATGAGGGCGATACGCATTTTGTTTTTACTTCGTTTTTATGGATCGCTTTTTTATTCTTGTACCGACTGTTCCATAACTTAGATATTCTACATTGTTAGTGTTTTGCTATATCCCCATTGCGTTAGAGCATAAGATTATGCTTGCCTTGAGAGTGTGATAAGCGAGAGTGAGAGTGAAAAAGTGAAGTTGAATATAGGAATATACTACAAAAATGTACCACTCTACACCACTAACACATGCGTGGTTGACGGTTTTCCGTGTGCAAACGTCATTCACTGCAGTTTTCAGTCCTACAGAAGTTATAATTGGGGACATTTATAAGTCTTACAAGCAAGAAAAAAAGGTTCCCGAAGCGTGACATGTGCACTGGAAGTTAACAGGGTATGTGTAGGCCATAGTTGGGACATCGTGGCTGCTACCATCGCTCAAAGTTATTCTTCTGAAAGCTATTGACTGGATACCGAATTTTAACCAAGTGCCAACGTTGTTCCTTGCGCTCCAATTGCGCTATTTTAGCACGAATTAGAGTTTGATAGGTCCTGTAATTGTGTATTTATAGTGCCTATAAATGCCTGTTTCGGCGTTTGGGCCTAAACGTCTTTAAATGCCTATAAAAACCGACTTTCAAAATCGCCGGTTTAATGAACGGTACTTAACCTTAGGTTTTCCTTCCTAGTGTACTTTTAGAATGTTATTCATGCTTCCGTGCCGCGTTTGTGCCTAAACGTCTATAAATGCCTATAAATGCATGTTTTCAGAATCGTACTCTTTATAAACGTTTGGAAGCGTCAATTTTTTCTTCCCAGTGCAGTTTAAAATTTTATTTATGTTACCCTGTTACCATGCAGCGTGCATTGACTGTTCGGAATTCTATAGGGCTCAAGCTTGTCTTCTAGTTGAACCAATTCAAGAAATACACCGCTAGTAGCAGTAGAAACGGACTCTCATTCTCCGCCACGAAAGCACATTTTTGAAAAAAGAAATACCGGGCCATCTCCAATAACCTGAAACCTGTGGAGGGCGGAAGCATGCATTTTCCTTGGCGCTTTTTTCCCGAGGCGATTAAACCATCGGAGAGGGGGGGGGGGGGTAGAGGTATACAGCTGTGCTGTGTGTCTTGTGTCTTTGAAGCACGAAGCATCCTAGCGCGAGGCGTTGGAAAGCGAGTGTCCCGGTGCACTATTTTAGGCCGTATTACCTTATAGCGTGAGGCGTTGAAAAATGAGAGTCGAGGTATTACAGAACATGACGTCATGATACTAATACTAGACGGCAACACGAGACGCGGACAGCCCGAGCCCCCAAGGGCCTGGACCCCTAAAATCTTACAATGATGGTCGTTTTCTGGTGTTCCACTGTTTTTTACGTTGATTGCGTGATTATCTTCCGAGTGCTCTCCAAACAATTTCTTTAAACATTTGCTCTCGCATCTTTATTTCTAGAGCGTACTCAAATTCTAATCGTTTTTCAATGCAACCCCTGTAGATGGAGCACGCGTTAGTTAAGAGGGCATTGTTTTTTTGAAGAGCCAAAGGCGAATCAGAACAGTACAGCCAGCTTTCTTTACGCGTTCAAATTAACACTGCCGATGGGTTCAAAAACATTCTTTCCTATCGAAAATCTGCAAAGCAACACGTACTAGGAGCCACAACAGTACTTACATGACATTAGGCATCTTTGATCTCCCCTTAACAGCAAAGATTACATATCAGGTGTGCGTGCACCGCTTCACATGGCAAGAAAGCATCAACACGGCGTTTTCGGTAGCTAATTCTACCTACTCCTCATCTTAAACACTCAAACAATAACAGGATGCACCAAAACGGCAAACACACAAACAGGGAGGAACAAGGTTAGTAATAAATTTGGCAGGCAACTAACAGCACGCATGGGAAAGCTAATAAGCATAAATCACTGGTGAATACCGGAGGTGGAAAGAAATTAGCCCAACGATAGCAGGTAGACAATAAGTGTTTTTCATGTAATAATGTCCCGGAATTAGGGATATGTTATGTGTCTCGAAGGTACACTTGTAACATTTTGTCAACCTCAAGAGAGGCCGCTATTGATAAATGACGATTATGAATAGCTCTTTTGAAGATGGATTACATATATACTGCCGAGGAAGCCGTTCGTTGTTAGGGTCTAAATATATATATATATATCTACCAGATACTATTGCTTGTTTATGTTACTAACGAAAATTACTACAGCTGTAGGGCAATATCAAATAATACACTAGAAGAACTTCCTGATGTAAATAAAGAGTACAGCACCTGTTAGGTCTATGTCGGCGTAATGAAACGTTTTTCGTTTTTGTCACAAACAGTCGGGTCGTTCGAGGCTTTAACATTGATTTAACGCACTTCAAACTAACCAAACCTTGAGTAAAATAAAATACTGTAACATAAGTAGCAGCAGAAAGTGTTAGTTTTGAAGGCGGATATGTTTCCTAAAGACCTGCCGGAATGTGTAAAACACGTTTCACTGGCATGAGCCACCCGACATGCAACAAGAATAGGCTTTGTGGCATTAACCATCATTTCCCCGAAATGGTAGTTGTATTAAACGTGTCTAGGAACTATGTAGCCCTGCATGCAAAAGGAGAAAAAAGTGCCACCTTTAGTTTTGGTTGAATATTGGCGGTCAATATCAAAAGAATATATAGCCACTGGAAAGTGGCATAAACCATTGCTCTGTGTATTTTTGTAAAAAAAAACAAAATTTACAAACCCGCGCGGTATATATTTGTAACGTACGTTTGTACTATAAATCCTCCTACTAATCTCCAATGCTGGCAAATCGTCAATTAGTCAGGCCATATAGAGCAGCTAACAGCAGCCTCTAAAGGGAATCTAGTATCCAGCACATTGGAAATGTTTCTAGAGGATCCTTAACTGCAGTAATCATTGTAAACTTTGTAATCTTTGCAATCATGAAAAGAAGAAAATAAATAAAGTATAAAGAGAACTTATAAATATTATATCTCTCAGTTTTTATTGTACTTAAGCACTTTTTTCACACGCAATATAAGCAGCTGCACTTCGTTTTCAGGGAGCTAATGAAACACTGAAGATCACTCTGTCTGTACCTCAGATGCCCAAATAAAAAGTATGTGATTGGAAGGAACGTACGACACTGCCCCTTCTGAACTTTTGCCAAAGTGGCACCGTTATTTTACAGAGTATGTTTCTCCACCCATGGCGCCTTGAAATCCATAACCAATTAAAGTGACTGCTCGTGGTGCAACAACCGACGTTATGATAATGTAGAAATTGCGGGGCTGACCTACAGACCTTTGTCAATCCTAGGGATGGTACGTACCATTACATTTTTTCTTCGTCTTAGCTGGAAATTACTGGTTCGGAAACCTGAGCCGAGCATACACCGACCTCATCATAATGCGTCCGGCTTGAAGATGGCTCTGGGTTAGTAAAAGAGGCATCTTAAAGTTTGTGCTCTGCAACCCCTTTCCTGCATGTAGTTCCTAAACTTTGGCGGAGGTATGTAATCCCTCAGAACGTGGGCACCGAGACGGGAGGAAAATGGTGCCGACGACGCGTTCTGTGAGTTTGTCGAAATAGCGGGCGGGGCTGCCTACCATAGAGCGCTACGGTCGATTTCCCTTGGGCCGGAAAACGTGTCAGCCAGCCGTGGTGCATATCAAAGCAGTAGAACGGTTCCTACTTGTAAATAGGAGAGGTGCAGGAACTTTCGCCTGGCTAGATTCATGCAGTGCAGTGTCCAGACAAACATCACTGATGAATGCCAAAAACCGTTACGCTTAGTTGCTTAATTGTGGAACGGTTTGCGGAAACTCTTGCTAATAAAAACCGCGGTGAAAACATTTGTCTGGAAATTTTACTAATTCCTGTTCCGACCATTCCCACAATGCTTGTCTACTCAGAAATGAGTAAAACAAAAACGCCCGTTTGACCAGATTTTGGCGGCCAATAAAGATCCGTAGGTGTTTACATTATTCCGCATCTTGTGAATACTGTGCACCTCATAGACCAGGTGTTCGGGCGCCAAACCCCTTCCCCCTCGCCCCTCCACCAAAAAGAAAAAGAACTCGAGGAAAAGGAAACATGAGGCACTACTCCTTCCGCTCAGCTTTGAATCGTAAGATCCATTAGTAGGCAAGCTGTGCTGTATTCAGCCGTTTTGAGCTCGCGTTAGGCTATATTCGGCGACCTTATGCTTTGCTTTTCTCCTATATATTTTCGTTTCTTGTTTCTACAGCTTGAAGATATGGTCCCCGCCGCAAGAAGGAAGCTATGCATAAGGTATAAGCTTAACACAGTATAATCTATGTAGCAACCTGTAGACTTTGGCAACTTAATTCTACGAGGAGGTGGAAACGGAAGTGAGCAAGAAAAACGCAGTGTATACAAAATCTATACAAGATTTTTTCCGCAAAAGTAGGCGAAAAGGAAAAGAGGCAACAAATAATGCGAAATATTTTGAAATTGATGATTGGAATAAATGACGGACACACTGTTTAGATCGGCTGAGAGAAACAAGCTGACAATATTGAATATATTTTTTTGCAAACAAAACAATTAAAATGGACAAGAAATTGTTCCCAGGTGAAACAAAAGCGAAACGGAATTCATATTGAGTTCATATCAAGTTTGATGGATGCAACAACAAAATTGTGGAAACATGCAAGCCGGCGGGTAATCAACAAACTTCAAACTAAAGGGTGAAGGATTGGTTGGAGAGAAACCGTGTGGAGCAGAGGAACCATGTATACAGTATCCTTCATTATGACACTCAACCGCTTTTCGGTATGCTGTCAGTGGTCAAAAATGTCTCTCCTCAATAGATTTCGTCAGAAATAAAAATTTGTATTATTGTCTTGCAAAAGTGCACTTGCTTTCTGATCATGTATACGTACCCCTGTTCATCCAATTATGCTTATATAGGTAGCTCATGTTTTCCAGAACCAATACACGGAGAGTGTATTTGTTGGAATTAGGGGGCAAAGGACAGAACGTGCATTACTGTCGACCACGACCTATTTCTAGATTGAATACTCGTAAGTTGCGCTTACCTTCTATTTTTAGTACTATTACGTTCTCCTTTAAATCTGCTCGCGATATTTTTCATGTACAAACCTTGCGGGATAATATAACCAGTCGATATAGCCAAGAAACATGTGAAATAACAATTTTGAAGGGCGAGGCAGAATAGCGAAGCGTGGCAAACCAACTTGAAACATCTAGTGCAGTTGGTCTGACAGTCACAAATGAAACAAGGTGTTCTTTTTTCCGCCAAAAAATACAGGCAAGCTAGGCTCTACGCTTACGTTAAATGTTGAAATGATCAGTTCAACGGGTTACACTGCACCATTAAACCACCAAACCGAGTTTGGCCAATTTCCTCCAACATGACACTACCAAAACAACTACAAAAAAGAGAAACGAAGAATCTAAATATATATTATGATGAAAAGAAAAGATTTACCATAGCACTGATCCAGGCGGAATACAAAACACAAGTGAGAACAGACAACACTTAAACCGTAGATCAAAGCTGAGTTTAGTGGGCTCTTTAGTTGGATGGGAAGTAAGCAGGAGGACGAAACAGGAAGACACGCAAACACTTCTGTTGCATGGCGGCCAGTACCACATTCGCGACATTGTTTCGTGATTTTGCGGCATGCACGCAGGAACAGAAATATGAATAATCTCCTTCTTTCGACCTCGAGGAAGACGAAAACGAGTAAAGAGAAAACGCATTGCCCACAATAGGAAAACAAAACCTCTTGCGCCAAAATCAAAACGCAATGAGCGAAATGAGAATGCAAACCATCAATTGACCATAACGAAACTATTTCGATTCTCTGACTTTTACCCGAATGCAAATGTTTGATATAAGTAATTGCAGCTCATTCTCCTGCGATTATCGGCCACGTTTATGTTCTTCCATGGCTGCCCGCTCTTCCGCGGAGCGAACCAGGCGCGTGTAACTTATGCCGCGGTAGAAGGTGAGCTACCCTACGACAGCGGGTGACCGCAGCTGCGATGTGGCGTGATGCGAGCGACGGCGCTGATTAGATCACATTGGGACGTGATGTAGCGAGACATGTGAGCCCACCCGCCCCAGCGGCGAATGTCGAGCGAGAGCTGCGTCCGAATATCCCATGGACTGAGTTGGATTTCGCGGAATGCGTTTCAGCGGGTGCCAGCACCGATGCCAAGAGCCAGCTAATAGAAAATGACGCAGAGGCACTGTCAACACTTTCTGCCTGGACAATTCCCCGAGTTGGTGCGTGCGAAGCACCTCAAGGGTATCATCATCATTATCATGATCATCATCACAGTCATTACTGCACCTAGGAAAAAATTGGATTTTCACCAGGCCGTTTCGACACATGCCACCATCGCTGCTGCAAGTCAGCAAATAGAAGCTTTTGTTGCATAGCTTGCTTTAAAAGTACTCAAGCGAAATTTGTATGGGCGTCTCTCCAAAGGAAGGGCAGAAGAAGGACCTTAGTGCCAACACCAGCGATTATGCTAATCAGCAACGTGTCCTAAGGAAATGTCGTTACAATACCCCAAGCATACCTGATTTAAGTGCAACAACGCAGGTTTGAAATCTCAGTGACGCAGCCTGCTGACTCTCGCTATTCTTTCGAGGAACAGCTAGATCTCAATACCTCAAAAATGCACAATACACAAAAACACTACCGCAGGGCTGAGCATGCAATTGAGATGACATGTAGTCATGTTAGTCTTAAACGCCGTTGGTTCTGAAAAAAAAGGTTTCCTCTCTCTCTCTCCTTCAAATGAATTATATAAGCACCCCGAATTGAACAGCACTCATTTGGGCATGCGTTGGGAAAGGACAGGGACATGAAAGGCGGAGGCTTATCCGATGCGCAAACTATCTAAGTTCAAATGAAAGACGTTGAGACCTACGGTAAGAGAGCAAATATAAAAAAGGTAAATGAGCGCACGTGGGCGTGAACGTTTATTCCCCAGAATAGGTCTGGACGGTCGAGAATACTTGAAATTGGACATACTGCCAAACGCAGAACTTAAAAAAAGACTCAAGGCTCTTCGCAAGGAGATTCGCCGCGCAAGCTACAGTAATTACCCGGTTCTTATTGCACCCTCAAAGGGAACACCACCTTGTTGGATCAAGTTTTGTCTACCCACTAATAGGAATCTTTTTCATCTTTATCCAAATTGGGAAGTTGTTATAAGTTTAAATTGGCGCACATACCGGGGCATTCAAAGTATTCATTTCCCTTGAAGCTCAGGACATTTTTTAGCCATGCTAAAGCTGCAAAGTATACGTCTTTGACGCAAAATAAAAGCATTCACCACGATTAAAAGCGACGAAAAAATTCATTGACGTCAGCGCCAAACATAAATTGCTTCCAAAGTAGGATGAAAGCTATGTATTAAAGGTCATGGTTCAAAGGGAGCTGTCATGCACACTTCATAAAACTTAAGTTACACTTTTTCGTGTTCTTGAAGCGCTGTGCCTTTTCAGAGCTGCACCGCATTCCGACATAAGTACTGAGACCAGGATTAGCTGCGTAGGTCTAATGGGTTTTACTGGAAGCTTATGCACGGAGTGTCACCAACAGCCGTTTCACGGGATTCGGATGACAGTTTGGCAACAGCGGGTGGGGGTGGCCTTGGACATCGACTGAAATTCTCGTGAAGCGATGCACGAGCGCTTTCTGTACTCTTTCCAAGCGAGGCTAATGTGTAGGTGATCTGTTTGAAGCGGTAAAAATCCGCGATGGCCACCCATGGGCCCTCCACTCCTACTTTACTTCTTATACCGGCCAGTAAAAGTGCCGCTACATAAACGTACACAACGGAAGAAGGCGATGACATTTACTTACTTGGTTTGTAGGTTTATGCCATTCATTTGTTTTTTATCGGTTTGTTTGTAATGGTAAGCTTTTATTTTATTTTTGTAGCACACATGCACTAATTTTGCAGCGTGTTAATCGCATCAAGGGTACTCTAGGATCGTGCCTCTGGTATTTGTAAATAGAATTTAAGTGCGAACTAGTTGGATTCTGTAAAACTTTGGGGACAAAGATTGCTCTCAAGCTAGCCACCCCGCAGTCAACCAGCGAAGAACCAAAGTAATCGCTATAAGCTGAGCTCCACATTAAAAATTCTTATTGGGCACCAAGTTACCTAACAATTACGGGACCGTATTGAAATTCTTGTTCCTCGTTATAATGTCACATTATCATTTAAGATATACGGCAAGGTTCACCACACTATATTATAATAAAATTAACATGATTTATATAAAAAAATCGTTATAGTATTTACCATACATTACAAGTTTATCACTGCACCATGGGTTGCGTAATATTAGACAATGGTATTGACCAAGATGTAATAAGCAGCTGACCTTTTTCTAAGACTCTTGACAGTGCAATACATGCTATGGAGGTATCCCCACTGGGACACGAAACGACAAACAATTTTTAATCAAACCTGCTCTGTAAAACTCCTCATTTTTTCCTGTCTTAACTAAACATCTAAACTACCTGTACTTTCTCCTTGAGGCTTGCGGTATTGCAATGTCCAGTATGGTCAAGAAATGCTTTTCACAATTCTTCAAAAGAATTGCATATTAGAGGCAGTTACACCACTAAAATAAAAAAATGATAAAATAAATATTGCGATTTAAAGATACTGCGACAAATAAATTTGTTTCTCCTCGCTTCAAGGACGCATTTTTTCTCCCGATGTAACAGGATCCTTAGGATTATACGTAGTGCTAATAGACATGCAGGCTGTAAGGAAGGGGAATATTAGTGCCTTTATATTATCTCCTCACGCTTGATAGAGCGCGTTTAAATGATGTTCATCTTTGTAATTTATTATCTTGATTGTACAGGGCCATCCTGAGCGGAACACGTTTTTGTATGAACACTCTCCTAGGGAGCAGTAGCGTCTTATTTTGTGTAACAGGTGTTTAAATAGAGGCTGTGGCTGCTAGCAGAATCGAACCCTTCCGTATGTTCATTCAGTTATTCGTACATATCGCTTCCTCGGGGATTGAGTGGGGTACTGTAGCCGGGACAGTAATCGCACTTGGGCTGGCGCAACTGGCAGATTTGTATTTTACTAAAACGGTTTCTTTTGGTAAACATAATTTATTTCGTATTGCCACCATCGCTTTTGTCAAATATAGCGTAAGCACTTTGCAAAGTACAGCCCCCCCCCACCCCCTTCGTGGCCCCAAAACTGTAATGCCTTGCAATTGCACAAAAATGCCTGATTGGCAAAGCTGGCATATTGTATCGTTAAAACATTGTAAATGGCGGTAATTGGGCAGAGGGTAATACAAACATTAAAAAGTACAAAATGCCAAAAAATTAAAAAAAGAAATTGCTGCAGCTTCTTCTAGTGAATGTTGTAGAAACGGCGGAGGTGGTGGCCCCACCCAGTTTCGTTTTGGTTAAGCAAAGTTTATGCCTGGTTACGATAAATACTCGGCAACATTTTCCGCGTGGTTACTCTTAGAGACCTGGTGAAGTTTTCTGCGGGGTGCGGTCTTTAGCTTTCCAAAGTTCAAAGAACATTCGGGAAATGTCTATGTGCGGGAAATCGGAACTCAGCATCTTCTGCAACTCGCTGAAGTTTCAACGCTGCTTGGCCAGCGCGATTTTCTGTATTACACTCAAGCCGTCGGCTCTGTTCTCGAGTAACGGCACGGGGGCTTTCGCGCCATGCTTCCTCTTCTTAGGGGGGAGGCTCTTCTTCTGTCGCCCCATGTCTTCCTTCGTCGGAGACCTGGCTTTCGCTCCTCACAAGTATTTCCTAACTTGCCGCTGAAAGTTCTTCACGCCCGGCAGGCGAATCGTTTGGTACGCAGCTTTTCACGTTTCTTCTAAAGTGGACCGTGTTGGCACAGGGTACAACCAGCGGCAAACAGTTACGCGCATCCTGCCTCTGTAGCGTGAGAATTATGTGCTTCGTATTTGAGGTGAAAACATACGTGAACTTGCGGTGAGGAGAGCACGGCTGAGGTCACTGCCATGAATGCTCGGAAGACTGTTCTCGAAGTTCGAGCTGTTCCGGCGCACCGGATGATGTCATATCTAGGCGAGGCTTGCCTCCGCCTACGCACATGCACGAAGGCTGTGTGTCACGGCTTGCGCCGGGAGAGTTTTTTCTTTGTGCTTTTTGCTAACGCCACCAGACCAAGCTCAAGCTTAAAAAGCTCCGCTGTTAAAAATCATGTAAACGAACTCCTGAAATCAAAATTATGTATCAGATAGACTGCCGCGACAAAAACGTTAAACAACACACTCCCACAAAAAACAGAAGTATGAATAAAACAATCGTGAAACCAGATGAATCATCTAACACCAGCCATTTTCATAGAAATGCATAATTGGCGAAGTTAACCCAAATAATTGTTATAACATCGTAAACGGAGATAATTGCTCAAAGGGACGTAAAAAACAAAAATACAGATTAAAATGTAAAAGTGCATACAAATGAACTACCGAAATAAATGTGTATCTTGTAATGCTGCCTCAAACAATGACTACAGAAATATAAAACTATGAAAAAATACTGAAACACAAATACTAAAATCACGAAAAGGCCCAAATGGAGTACAAGGCTTTGCGTCTGTGGAAATATACATAACTGAAGAAGTCAAGACACCTAATCGTTATAGGCAAAAGGAAACGACAATAGTAATGCAATAAAATATTCTAACGTGCCTGTCTCATAGCCAAATGTGGCTTTAAAAATCTCCCATTGACGACAAGTAGTGTAAGACTGCTCATGAGTTAGAATACGGCTCTGAATTTCCGCACATTTTAAAGTGAATTTTATGCCGCTGTGTTAAAAGGAGCAATCAACTTGCGTTGGTTGAAGCTCTACATCAGACAATCAATAAATCTCAATAATTCATAATAATAGAGTGCCTATTACGTAGAAAACAGTGGCTTTTATTTACCCAAATTTGCTGGTTGCCCGAAGGAAACGTTCAGCTACTGCAGCAGCAATGGCCGAAGTTTTACGCGACACACCTTTATCCCTAATAACTCCACATGAGACCTTTGTGGACTCCTTGGCTTAACAAAACTACATTACTGGAATGCACATACGTAACCAATTGTTTTTTTGGATCGTTCGGAAAGCACCCTTGTTGTCAAGTTTAAGATTATAATTAGGTCAACTGCAAGCGCAATTTTGTTTTACCAACATGAACTCTTTCATTTCAAACATTGTACAACCTGTGTAGTGCTAGTGAATGCCATAAGGAGTTTTAGGCGTCGTGACATGGAAAAAAGAAATAAATGTCAGCTCTTGCTGGGTAACCTACTTTTTAAAGTAGTTGCCGCCTACCAGGAGCACTTCTGGTAATAAATAGAAGTAAAATCAGATATGGTGAAAAGAATATATTCTATTAGTTTATATCAGTTAGCAGTAAGGTGACATTTGTGTACAAATATTTTTACGATTAAGAAAGTTACAAATAATTCAGCAGGCAATGGGACATCAATTATTGTGTTAGGTTACACAAAGCGACCCGTTAGGAACCTGTTTTACTTCAACGAGGCAACCAGTCGTAAGAGGAGTTTCCACTTCGTCAGAGGCGCGGCATACAACATCCATGATCTGTACCTGAGTGTGGGAGAAGTTTTCTTCATAACAAACATTGCAATGTTGCCGTTTTGTATCCAACATGTGAACGTCTGAATATTGGTTCGAAGAACAGCAATGCAGTTTGCAGTTGGCTTGTAACTTTCTATTCAATATAGCAAGTAACGGAGGGCTATGCCGAACTACTCTCTGCGTGCGAACATGTTTATTGAGCTCCACCCAGCAACCTGTCCCGCCCCATCCGCTCATCTGTAAAGCTTGGTATGCCGTCTGTGCGCAATCGTGGACCGTATGAAGTCTTTACAAAAGGCCCTACGAGCCACTTTTATTACACGACCCTTTATTCTTGAAAGTCATGCCTGCAGGTTCCCGGCAATAAACACGCTATGAAAGTAATGCTGTGTGCAACGCCCTTGCTGCTTCAGTTGTTTTTCCAGGGCGGATATAGATACAGACCTTGTTCAGTTTACAACAAGTTGAATACGAAGCATGTTAAAACGAGCTTAATACCTCAGTCAATTTCACTCAAACTTCCACGTGGCCAGCTTTGCTAGTTTTTTTCAAAAACATTTTGAGCTTAAAAAGGTGGGTGAAGCTGTCTGGCCCAAATTTTTACGGGCTCTGAAGTGCGCCGACTTCATCTCACTGAAGTTTGAATAGCCCGCACGTGCTTCCCACCCCATCAGTGTCACGTCGTTACGTTCTTCGCATTAGAGAACCCTCTGAATATTTATTATATTTTTAAGGGGGCAGGCACGCGCTTACGAGTGTTATTTTAAGGTAGCTAACCTCAGCCCATTTAACAGTTTCAATGAAGCTTGTGATTGAGAGACACGGAATGGGTCATTCAAAATCCAAGCTACAAAGTCACTTACTCAAGCGAAGGTAGCAGGAAACATGAAGCAGCAAGGTTCGAAGTAGAGAAGGCTTTGTGTGCGGAGGTTTCAAGTACCTCATTAAGCTGTCACCAACCCAAATGCCGCACTATATTCGTCCTGGCTTCCTCATGCTTCTGTTTATTACACCTTCGTGGATGCCTTGTCTGGTTTGGTTCCAGTTGCAGTGTATAAAATCTCTGTTCAGCCATAATGAACCATCCTTTACGAGACGTCATCGGTTTATTGCACAATAACGATACGTGGAAGTGTTTTCCTGTGCGCCCAATGTTCCCTCCTTGAGTGTCGCCCTACATGCCCGGATTTCCAGTTTATGAGGCGAGGACGGAGAAACTGATAGTTTGTGCAATGGGCAGCACTATTCCTAACTCTTGGGATTGTTACGAGTGAAACTACCTAGTCTTGGCTTTTAAACAATGTCGACGGTACTTCGCCTATTAGTTCAATGGACAGTTTCTGTCATGTAAGCTGTAATATTTATTATTCAACATTACATGTTTTTCACGTATGTAGCTGCGCGGCTGTTTCTTGTCTAGCGGACTTGTGCAGGAGAATAGCGTCGTTAAAGGCCTTGCATATACACACAAGCAAGTTATACTGAGAAAAGATACATAGTAAGCACCGGAATGTTTGCTTACAGACACCTTACAGATGAGTGCCACTTGAACAGTCCACACAGAGTTGAATAGCATTGAATAGCAAATAGGCTATTCAATCGAAGCAACTCCATCGGTTTTTTGTAAGACTACGTCAGCCCGTCCAGTTAAAATTTCTCTCGGTGATATCTCTTTATTCCAAAGCACAGCCGCTCTAACTCCGTGTTCATATTGTAGAGAATTCGATTCCCACCCGAAAACAAAACATTCACCACCTGAGGTATAAAACTACTCGTGTGTTTCCCAGATTATGAAGCCACATTCTACCTCTTTAAGGCAAGCCCGATGCGACATCACTGCTGTCCCCGTAGTTGAGCAGTATGAGTTGGTGTGGTAAATAAATAGTAACATGTCTACGACGCTGTACTGAAACGGACAGCCTCATGTTTGCCCTCTAAAAAAGCCTGTTTTTTTTTCAGTTTTACTCCGCTAATTATAAAATATGCTCAATCGCAAAGCGCAAACAAGCGCGTTTTGCTTTCTGCACTCTGCGCTGTCTGCGCAGTTTCACGGGTCAGCCTTCCGCATAGAGTTGAAGGTCAGTGATATCTTTTTTCAAGAGCAACATATGCCATGAAGTGGCGGAGACGAACACGTGCGCACAGTGAGAAGGAATGAGTAGGCTTCACTGTGTGACGTACAAAGTAGGCAAACCAACTTTCAAAGACCGAACAAATTCAAATTTTGAGCAAGTCAGCTTCACTTCTAAGCACATAAGTGTTTCCGGGAAGTCTTCTTTTTCAGTAACTATATTCGCCATCTTATATATAAATATGATGTGGCCGGGGGCACAGGTGACCGGGGGGAGAGGTGGGCGCAACAGAGGTGGTAGGTAGCGGCATATCTTGTCCTAAAGACGTAAACAAGGCCTTAGCCTATACATATTCGATGAAAAATGAGCCCCCGCTGTTGAGAGCATGACACGAGGCCTTTCGCGGGGAAGTGCGCCCCAGTAGCCAGAGAGCCACATCGGTCGGTGATTAGGTTAACAAAAATCGTTGGCGCTTTTTGTGCTAGAAAACTACATCTGTACAACACGGGTAGGGTATGGGTCTCTCACTCATGTGCCTTTTCACATGTCCCAAAGAAAACCACAAAAACACAAATCAAACACTCTATCCTACACGAGAACGCTCACACGCCGCAGCGGGTATATCCTCCGACACCGTCCCCCCCCCCCATTTGGAAGCCAGCGGGTGGCTCGGCCCATTTATCTTAATCACTCGTCTTGATTGTCAAAAGAAACCTTCAAAGTAGCACTGAAAGATTGGTAATCAGAGTGTTTTACATGGTAGGGCAGCACTTCTGTGTAGGATTTAAGACCTTTTTTAGGAATTAAAATTCGCCAGTGAAAAACTTTACCACCTCAAAGCACTGCCCCGAGCACATGGTGATGTTAGAATTCTTGATCACTCTCTCCCTGGTACCTTGCACTGAACACACCCAAAGCACTTCCTATAAAAGCTTTTGAGGCATTCCTGGGGGATAACAGCAGAGGGTTCTATTTTTTTTGGGCCCACGGCCATGCTTTCTGAATGTAGTACCTAACTTCTTTGGCAGGTGTCCTGCTGTGTAACTTAGCAAGAGTATGTTGTCTGAAAGCCTTTTTTGCTAGGTCGGAAATCCAATTACAACAAGGCAAGAAAACATTCAAAGCCCAATAGAGAGAACCCCTCTTGTATATCCCAGATTATGAAGCCACATTCAGTCGTTTTACGGTATGGTCGTTACAGAACAAGGATGAGATTTCTGTACAGATGCATGACGTGGCCAGAAAATCTTTTCAATTACAGATAGCCTGCTCCCAGCTATGGTAGAATATCTTCCTTTTTAATTCTAACGAACAATAAAGTCCTAGCCTGTCCACTTATTGGATTCCCTTTCCTGAAACTCGCTTGAAAAATTTTATGCTAGTTCTTTTATAGTGAATGGCGTGCACACACGTTTTTAAGAATAACGAGAAATTAGAATATCAAAAGCTGTCAATGTCCCTTATTTCATAGGATCTGAAGGATTTCACCTTAAACCGCGAAATTTCTACCGAGAGCAAGGAAAACCAATAGTATACAAGTTTGCCGGAGGTAACCTTTGTAACTCTGATTTAAAAAGCTGTAGTGGAGCCTATTTCAAACGGAGGTGTTCGAGCCCCATCTTTTATGCAGCGATGACGTTGTCCTCCTGAGAGAAGGCAATTTCGGGTTTGTTTATTCTAGAAAGATTACTTCATTACTTCGTGTATTTAAACTATACCTAAGTTATCGTCAACCAAACAGAAACTACCAAGTGACTCTTTAGTTTTCACCTTACTGGGTAGTACACAGTTCATGCTAACCAAAAGTTCTAAATTATTCACCAGGTGTGTGCGGCGAAACTCAATTTATTCTTGAATAGCGCGAATATGGAAAGATCCACGTGCAACTCGTTTAGCACAACTTACTCCGGATGAGGCTATATAGGGGGTAATGGCATCAAAAACGAGCCCACTTGGTCGCTTCTTGGGCGATAGATTACCTTTCTAAATCACTTGGAGTATGCGTTGTTGTTAGGTTGTGGAGCAGATTACGCTCTTTGCTGTAAGTGAGCAATTTCAGGTAGAACTGCAATGATCTGCTTTCTTAGAATTTAATGATACGAACTTGACACGGTGGCATGACGGAGCTGGGCTAATGATGCAACTCAAAGAAAGAAGATGACGACACATGCTGTAGAATGAGATTAACAAAATAACTGTATCACCGCGACCATTGCTTTTTGGCAGGAGAAGAGAAAGCAGATATGATAGAATGTGCTCTGTTAGTTCCGACCACACAGCAGCTAAAAAAACTTACTTCGAGAATTTTCGTTCCAAAAAATAAAGAAAACCAAATATCACGCATCACCATACAAGTAATTTCAGCATGCTATGAGAAAGTAAAATATTGCATGCCTGATTTTATACAGTGACTCAAGTAACTTCAAGAGCGCTGTTGAAGAACGAAAAGTGGCGGGTAAAACGACATTCAATATTCAGAAACGCTGTTTCAGCGTGCCAAAACTTCTTCGTAGTTTTTAATTATAATTTTACACCCTTATGCATGTCAAACTCGAACAAAGTTTTCTCATAAAAAACAGCACTTCCCAAAAGTTGCTAATATTCGGCCTGTGTAAAATACCACGGAATGACTGGGAGCAATGAAACAATCGATACAATTCGTCTCTGTCAATGGTTAAATTTTTTATAACTGACGGTGATGCAACCTTTTTTCATACTCCGTACTTCTTTAGCGGGAATGGCATGGGGCTGCTGAGCCAAAGAATCTGTGATCAGCAACCCAATAAAAGGGGAATGAATACTTTTGGTAAATTTTTAAAGGTTATATTCATGTCAAGCCACTTTGACTACTTTCAGTCTTTAAATATTTCTTCTGAATCTTGGCAATCACACAAAACCTCGCTTTTTCGCAGATTGGGGCACTTTGTGTTTTCACCTGGAAATTTGTCTTATAATAGAGAGGCAGTTTTCTCAATTTTGCCACGTTTCTGAACGTCTGCAAGTACGCCCGGCGGCAAATCTCTAAAAAAATGAACTTGACTTTGGCAATTCAGAAAGACACTTATATTATTCGCGGAGTCTTCGTACTTAGGCGCGTGAAGGAGCATACAGAATTCAAACAGCGGTGCTGAGAGCTCTTCGCTTTACGTCGAACAGCAGACAAACGAGAAATAGTTCGACCTCTGCAGTTTCTTGTCTTTCGTTTGGAATTTTTTTTTGCTGAATCTTTTTTGTCGGCGCACAATTCGCCCCCGCGACGTCGTTGCAAGGATGCTAAACAAGCCAAGGGAGGTATTTATGACGAGGTTTTTTGAACGCATATTTCGCTCAACTTTTTTAAAAGCCAAACGCCCCGTCGCGTATGTTTTAAAAAGTGGGAAGAGTTAGACGTTTTTTTTAGTTTTATAGGTTCTAGATTTTTGAATAATTGAGCAAACGTTGCCCCTATTTTTCCGAATGCGTTGTTAAACCTATTGCCATTATTAAGTTTTTCAATGCAGTTGGAAGCTTTGTTCGAGGCAATAAGCACTAAACTCTAACTGTGTGAGAAGATTTCCTGAAATGAACGCAATAAAGAGTGGCTTCATTTTGTAAGTAAACCAATTCTTTTGAGCTGCAAATTTAGCCTCCTGCTATTTTTGACGATTTGTACGCTCTGCATGAAATATTTTCTCTGGCACGCTGCATATCAAATAAAGTTCAATGTCTGTTAATAAAGATCAATGTCTGTCTGTCTGTCTGTCTGAAGCACCACACTCGCAAACTACAGTTCACTAAATGTGGAGTCAAAGGTCGGATTAGGGTAAACGTACCATAGTGCATGCAAATTGTTTTTGGCAGCCTCAGTCACACTAACAAAGGAAACAGCAATTACCCCTAACGTAAGAAAACTGGCATTTATTTCATTGAGAAAACCTACGCTACCACGACGTTCACGTGTCTTGCAAGCATTCTCGTTCCGCGTATATTTCTGCCCGTGAGTCTTACAGAATAAGTTTATTTTATACTTTTACTGCAACTGTTTCAAAAGCCTACAGTTGAAATACTTGCCTCCACGCATTGATAACGTTGTCCCGATTATGATAATGTGTACCAAGCGGGAACGGATAAAAAACCTTCAGACAAGCCGTAAACACGCCAACAAAGCCGTATACCATGTTTCAAATATATGGGTACATCGGAAAGGCCAAACTGATAAGTTATATCTCAGTTCTGCGCTTTATATTTTGTAATTTTATGCTGACGTGCCAATGGCAATAAGCGTTCCTGGAGTGCGTTCACCATTTACCGCACCAAATAGCTAACCGGTGGGCACCTAATTTCTCACGTTAGCGCTAGGGAATCCCTCTGGAGCGGAAAGATACAAGTCACACTTCGTAATGCTCGCAAATTTTCCCACAAAATAGGAGAGTCTTTCAAGCCACTGATGCTCACAGTACAAAAGTGTGATCACTAGGTTTGTGACTCTTCGAAGCTGATTTTCGCAGCTTTTCAGGAAGAGATTTGAACTAATGTCGTGGGAGGTAGGCAGATGTTCTCAGAATTATGCAGGTTCTGGCTTGAAGTTGTGAAAATGGCAACGTATAGTGTTAAATTTTCGAAAGGCTAAGTTTTTTAGGTTTTGTCTGGCAGGCAAGGAAGACAAAAAAGTGGAAATTACCTCGCTGCACCGCCACATCGATTGATCGTTTCGACCAAAAAAGAAACGCAATGTAAAGAAGCGCATTTTTGGTGAGGAGTGTGTTTGCCTGCGTTCTAATTTTGTTCTGAGTAATACTGGGCATTAAGTCGAATTTTGTGAGCAGGACGTAAGCGAATCTAGAAGCTACTGAAGATGTTACGAGTGCACACATTTTTCTATTATGACCACTATATTACATATCCCAGCATGCGTGAGGCAGAAAGTTGATTTTATACTAATGAACGATTGTTTTGCCTATTATTTCAATTTACCGTGCTCAATTAAGGAAACTTACACTTTACAAACAAAAACTGAAGCAGTGCCATAGATAAAAATCACCGCGGCTGATAGCTTTATCAACTCCCACTAAAGCAAAGTTCCCCACAGTTGAAAGCAATAAGTCACAGGTTTTTTGCAGCGTGTTTTACCGCGTTCATTCCTGTAAATCAGCAATGCAACTGCTTAATAGAGACCTAAGTTTTTTTTCGTGTCCCGGTAAAACATAGCGTCTTTGCATTGACTCGCTGTAGCTTCGTGTGCTGCTTTCCGTCTTTTTGCAATAGTTCCTGTCTTATGAAATGCTGAGTATTTTTTAAAAGTGATGTTTTGCTCATGCACAGCAAGTGGGTGAATTAATTTCCACGCTGAGCTTTCCTTGCAAAAATAGCGTTTCATCTCCATTTTTGCTTAACGATACCACTTTAGTAGCCTCTCTCTCACACTTGTTGGCAAAGAGGGAACTTTTGAAAACGTTCGGAACAGAAAGAAGGAAACGTATGACTGTGTTGATTGATATAGCTAAATGTAAAAAAAGATGTCTCTAACTGCCCCACATTTGGTAAGTTTGCCCATAAATTCACATTTGGTAGAAAAAAAAACGTATTGGTAACTGAATGCACGTGTGATCGTTCAGTGGTTGCCCTTCTCATCGTGATTATTTGGCTACTACTTTTTAACAGATGCAATGGTATATATATTTTATACCGCAATGTCACGAGCAGGCAGCTGTATTTTGTTTGAGATACCTTCCTTATAAATGAATGTTTGTATTTTTTTAGACCATGAATGTAACTGAACTTTACATCAGACTGTCAGATCTAGCCATGTGCCCTATTCAATTTCAATTCAATTCAATGGAAAATTATTTTTATACTAGTTTGTAAAGTTCTTTTAGGCTATATTTGTATTTGCTCAAAGAATTCAGAGCGTGTTTTACTTTAAAGCGATGAAATATCTTCAAAAATAAATGAATAATACAACATTCCTGGCGCTTCTTGGAAATTTCCGAAAATGGAACGCGAAATTCTTGTTAGACTTTCCATTGATCTGCTGTCAAACTTTCTGTGGAACATTGCGGCCGCGCCATCACTTGACCAGACCATTAGCCGAGCCCTCCTAAGCTCGTTATGCGCGCTCGCCAATGCTAGGAGGATTCTGCGCGTCCCCTTCGGCACCTTCACCTCTCCAGGCGCATAGTACTGCACGTACCGCGTTCTCCTACCCTCGTACGACCCCGCACTACCTCAGCCTTTGTAAGCGTACTTCGCATCCACCCTCCAGCACTGCCTGTTTTTCGTTCTCGGCATCGTCCTTCTTGGAGGACGGCCCATCGGCCTTTCTAGCTCTCTCCACCGAAGCTTCTCAGGTGCGCCTTTTTCCCTTTCCCGACTCACGATCCGCGGCGGGTGCTTCCATTTTTGTTGCTTACGAAATTCCGTATCTTGCAACGCCCGTGCTCAAGCATCGAGATCAATGTTTTTTTTTCTTTAAGGCTAACGTACATTGCCGTCTGTCGCTCAAGTACCACGTTTATATCCACTTCCATCAGAATTGCGCGGTAGAATAACGCAAGCGATTAAGCTTCGCTTTCACAAAAGAATATTGATTCTATATAGTGGTGCGGTAAATGGACTTTCGGACATTTCACGTTCTCTAAGGGGCAAGGAATTCCACTTCATAAACTGAGATTGCGCGCACACGCCGCCGACATCACCGGTTTCGCATCACTCCGCTATTTACATAAACGAGTACTGCGCCTTCAATATATTCATTATGGGTGCTGGACGCATCTAAGGGGAATCTTTATCTTTTAAGGCATTCACGTTCAGTCTATTATGTGCTTTAATTGTGCTTGGGCAGCCGAAACGCATATATAGAGCGATAAAACCAGTCGATCAAGCTAAGGCCGGTGGAAACAAGGAGTATTGGTGTCGCTTCATTGACGGGGTATTTTAAGTGCATCAAGCTGGTCCAAGGAGGTATAAAGCACCTCATTTCGGTGTCATCGCCCCAAATGGCGCAATATATCACTCGTGGCCTTCTCGTGTTCCTCCCTTTTATGCCCGTGATCGGGTTTCTTGGGTGCTCTTTAGGACTCAATAGCAGACCGTTAACATGCTCTTTCGTTACTATGGTTTTTATATAGGACAGAAATAAAGAAAAACTATTTTCCTACGTGCCTAAGATGCTGCATGCAAAATTCGCACTTTGTGCACCTACTACGCATTCGGTTGGCTGGTGTTGCAGGGCAATCTCGTTTATGCAGTGGCTGCTTTGCTCCTACTTCTAGGTGTATCGTCTAGCGCCACCGAACGAGTTATTGACAAGGCAGCATTCTAGAACGCAATGCACCTAGATTTATTCAGGAGTAGCTTATCCCTTTCCCGCCAAAGAAAAATGTTTTTAGAAAAAAAATTACGCCCACCTCCCCTCGCGGGAACCCTGGGGTGATGCGACGCTGAGGGGGGTTCAAGCGCAAACGGAGAGCAACCGTCGACCGTAAGGCCGCCGGAGAGCGGCACACCGGTCATATGCGCAGCGTGCCCGAAGGAGAGGAGACCGCGGATAGAGAGAGTACTGCACATGCGCAGCACCGTGCGCAGCGCCGCCCACCGGCGGATTGGGAGCGCGCTGGGCCGCACACCCGCAGATGTTGAGAGGGAGTGTTCGCTCTCGCCTGGGCACGCGCCGGCGCCAGGGCGTCTGCCGCGGCTATGACGCAACACAATCCAACACAAAACACTTTAATCCAATCCAACCCAATCCAAGACAAGCCGAGCCAAGCCAATTCAATCGAATCCAATCCAATGCCCCTCGCGAGACAGTGTTCGCTATCGGAGAGGAGAGGGGGTGAGTGGAGGAGAGTGCGGACGCCGATGACGACGGACGCACGCAGGAAGGACTGGGCCGCCGACAAGAGATGCTCTCAGCGTCACATCGAAAATGGACGGAAGTAAATAAACTTTGTTTATTTAGCCCTTCCTAAGGATGCTTCGAGAAGTGAAAATGGAAAGCTCAGAGTGATTCACACAGAAAACAAACCCGCACATATGTGTGGGCTGGCGTTCTATTCGCATGATCTGCAGGTAGTAATTATACCTTAAAAATGGCATCATGCGCAAAAAAACTAAATTTTTGCGTAGTATTTATAAGTTTTATATTGTTTTCAGGAGTACTTATATAATAAATAGGATTTTGGTAAAATAAACAATACTGAAGTTTTAATTATATAATAATTAATTATAATTAATAATATTAGCACAAGTAATTACGGAACTAGTGCAAGGTCAAGGCGCCAGAAAACAATACAAACGAGCCAGCACAAAACCGCGAATAAATGAGACACCAAGAAAGAAAGAAAAAAATTATTTATCGCTAGCTCTGCAGTGCACGAGCCTGCCACCCTGTACCGCCCAGCCAAATTTTCATGACGACGAAAGCCCAGCCCACACGTATGTGTGGGTGGATTTTTCAAGCGTGATGACGGAACCCACAGGAAGGGAACGGGTGTATTTTTTAGCTGATTGTGTTGTTCCAAGTCCTGAACGTCGTGTCTTACGCTTGTTATTCAGAAAATACGAGAATAGAACGAAGAAATATCCGCGTTCGTCTTGAAGGCTGCTAGCGTGATTGTGCCGGCTAGGCCGCAGTTTTTATTGTGCGATTTCTCGCCCCCTGGTGGCGAAATGAGTGAACTACCAAAAGCAATAAAGTCTCGGGAGCGTTCGCAGCGACTACCAAGGGCTGGAAAACCAAAACGGAAACAGGTGCCACTTACAAAACGAATTTGTTGACCCACACGTTTGTGTGGGCTGGGCCGTACAGGGGTTTATATTTGAAGGTGAACATTTTGACAGACTTCTTTTTCAGTCACCCCTGAAGAAGAAGCCGAGCGGGCTTCGAAACGTGGGGTTTTTGTCTATGTATTGGTTGGAGCATAATTAAAGCTCAGTCCAGGGGTATATATCGTGTGTTGGTGGAAAGTGGACAAGCAGAAAGGGCACGGCTTGGGCCTAGAAAACATAAGGCGCGCATTTGCGTCTATCTTATTGCACCGATGCACTAAATACTGTCATGATCCCTAACACGATTCCTGACACATTACGCGCTCGTGACAGGCATTTGCCATCGCGATCAAATGAAGTGGATTTCAAATGCGGTATATACACGTTATTTATGCTTTTTGCTTCACCTAATATACCGTGGCCCGCTTGATGTGTGTGTATTAAGCTTTTTCTGCGTACTTTTCATCATTTTTTTTTGTTCCGAAGACTATGGACTCAGGTTTACCTAAGTTGTTATGGCATACATTTCATAGGTCGGCCAAAGAGAGAAAATAAATTTACTGCAGTTTTTCATAAACCCTTTAACCGTGTTTTTTTATTGATGTGTTTCCCTCTCCGCACTTTTATGAAAGCTCCACCGAATGCTTTTCAACAAATGTAGACACAGATGCGCTCGGGCGGAATTTAAAAGATGATACTACTTTTTTCCAGTTGTCCGAAATATAACATAACCGACCATAAGGTGGTGAATTTTTGTAGAAAAAGGAAAACCATAAAATACCAGAAGAATAAAACACTGAAAATGAAGTACCGCAAAATTGAAGATAAAATACCGAGAACTTGGACAATTTCTTGCCGCTACAAACATCGACGTTTTCAGTGTCAAATGTTACGGTCTCTGACACCATTTTCAATAACCTTGCAGATTTAGCAAACTTGAATAATATTCAGTATTTTCCGCGACACTGGATATCCATACTTGCTTATTCCACTTCGAGGATTTCGACCATACATAGCTAGTCTTCTGCGCATGTGGTCCAACCTTCAGAAAAAACTGTTTGCTTGTATGGCTTATGACATCAGCTCACGTTTCTACTGTGCGCACCCTGTAGGCACTCGCTGGTTCCATTGCAGAGTAACTTCTCGCCTCCAGGCCATCTCCAGGATACAATTTGCGAAGCATAGTAAACAGCTGCTTGTCTCTCCTGTTCATAGTTTCTAAGCGTACTTTTTTTTACTACTTCGTACGGGCTTGCCTAAATTGGGAACGCTGTGCTCTGTTTGTCACTGGAAAAGACTCCTACAGGACACTGCTGCTTTGGGCGCCAGAATGTAGAGGAATGTGCTGCTGTTCCGAAATCTGCCAAGTGGTCACACGCTAAAGTGCTGTCCCTGTTTAGGCTTCATTTTCGCTTAAGTATCTAGGATTGTTCTCACACGGTTGGACTCCAGGGCATAGATTGCAAAGGCCTAATAAAAGCTTGGTGCTGTTTAAGCACGGCAACATTGAAGGTAAAAACATCAACGCCTCTTCCCTCGCTTCTGAACAACGGACGGCAAGAAATCGCTACTCAATCAAGAGTTATTCTTTGGTACCTTGCTGGTCACAATGGTTTTCCGCTTTGTCACGCCATCTAAAAATATTCATCATGAGCCCGTTAATGTAAAGTAGAGGTATTTTTTTCCCCCATAAAGCCCATAGTTTCCAAATATTGAGCAAGGTTTTCTGCGATTATTACGGGATTGATTTATTTTCCTGACTGACCAAACGTCTCTGTGAGTGTAGAAATAGCCAGCGTATGTAAAAAACTATATCTCTAAGTATTTACGTGTATGAGTGATTAAAATTCTCAAGTATAGGCCCCGATGGTAGTCGAAATTATCAAAAATTAGTCGTGTTTTAGAACGATATTTTACTCTCGATTGCCCTGTTCGATGGTGTGGGCATCGCAAGAGTTATTTGTTTCCGTGCACTAATTTCGAATTGACAGACCCGTTTAATTCGGGTTGAGCCTTAGAAACCTGCATATACCGCTGGAATATATACAAATATACAGTGTCATCAATTGGTCCCTAAAGCATAACGTAATTAGTTTGGGTGAGCAAACCCGCATTGGTGGTTCAAAACAAAGGCTTAATCAAGCACGCGCATTTTTTTTCAAAAGCCTGTCAAGGAGAGGGCTTTAGTGCAAGTCTGCAAACGTCCTTTATTAGAGAAACAACTCTATTTTATCAGCTAGCAGCTTCTAATAAAGATAAGGAAACGAAATCACCTAGGTACAACCACCCGGACTGTTTATTCTCTGCTAGCAGTTTTGTCAGCGCTGTTCACGTTAGATTTCTCATCCTATTTCTATATCTTGTTTTTTCTTCTTTCGTTCTTTGAAAGCTTTCAAAATTCTTCCATTATTGTTACACATAAGCCCTGTCTAGCGGCTAATAATGCCCCTGAAAAATAGCCCAGGAACTCAGCGCCTACACCCTGTTCTTCCAGATCCAATCCCAGCTAAACAGCGTCTGATTTAAATCTGCATAGGCTACGGTGCTTGACGTCATTCTGTGGCTTACCCTAATTGCATCACTAATTGTACTTGGCCCCTGAAGTGCTACGACTCCACAAATCGCCCTTTGGCAGTACCAGAAGAACCTGCTGAAGCACCAAAATACTATTTTGCAGCGTTTGGCATTTTTGCCTTGTGACACAGCAGCTAGGCTTCATTCATAAAGGGGAAATAAGCATGATTAATACTTTCACTGTGTCCTTCACTGACACTCTACCCTTTCTTGGTGTCATTTCGCTGTTTACACCAGTTTTGTCTAGAATACAATCTAGTGTGAAAATTTCCCAAGACGCAGTGCAGCTCGAAATCGTATTTGATGACAAAGCGGAAATTTCAATTAAACACCTTGCGTTCGAGTTAAAGGGAATACCATGAAATGGAGTTATCACCGATGCCTGGCTGTCGAAGCCGGAAAACGTGTGACAAGGGCCCATAGTTTACCTGCAACGAAGAAATATTTAAAGGAATCCATCTTTCGAAGGACCGTATTGCGGAAGCAGCAGTCCGCTTCACACAGCCCAACAAATGGTGGTGCCACGCAAAATTCGTGTTTCTGTTTTATAATCTCATTGACATTATTTTTGTATGTTACGGCTGCCATATTGTAAATTTCCCATTCCTACAGAACTCGGTGAGGAACATGGCGTGCTGCTGATATACGGCGGCGTCCGCTCTCTGGTAGTAGTTTATAGGCCCTCAAACATTTAAACAGTTTTTACCTTTTGCTTCACTGCTCAAACCCTCGCGGATGCACTCTCTACCCAATTTCTCCACAATTCTGCTTTGTATAGGTACTTCAATATGTCAATGGGTTCGCTGGATAACTGCGCGGCCCTCGACTGCCATTACCACAAGCAATACACGGCAAACACTTCAATGCAGACTTCATTGAGGTACACGCAAGGTAGACAACACGGGAAGCTTAATGAATTGTTCCTGCTTCTTCGTGGTTTGAATTTTTTATTTGAGAGTTTTAAGAAGTCGTGTGTTAAAAAAATTGCTGTTAGGTCATGTCCACACAGAAAATGTAACTATAAAACGTCTTTCCTGAAAACCTTTTTAACCAATGTGTAAACACACCAGCCCTATTGTAAAACAATCAAAGTAATGTCTTACTACTTTTCTTAAAATTATGTCTACTGTAGGTTTAAAAAATCATTAACGTTTTTTAGGACTGAATTTGAAGATTTAGGGGTCTCCACAATAACACGTTGACCGCCACAAAAGAATAAGATACACATTCAGAACATCTTTAAATCTGGTAGGTGTCCTAATATGTTATGGCTGCGCAGGCCGTGTGTACTCTTTTTTTTGCATCCTGGATGACAATGGCTGTAACGTTCATTCCTTTCGCAATAAGCTATATGTACATTGGTGCTTCTCTCATGGGAACAGTACACAAATCTTGTGGAAGTGTCTCAGAAAGTGCATTCCCATGGTGTACACAATGCATGTTTAAACCACTTTGTTCTTCCGGAAGCACAAATGCTTCCATGGGAAATTACTCGTTCACAAGGAACCTTCTGTCCTTACTGTGTTTTGGTGGCATTTAACTAGGGAGCTTGTTTTCCTTCAAAGCCAGGCGCCATCTTCTAAAAGGGGTGTAAGCGTTTTTGTAGTTCACTCAACAACTCGCTTTGTGATGTCCTTTTGTCTGCTAAACTTGTCTTTGTAAATTGTCTGCTGCCCTTCTAAGGCAGGCTTGCTCCACATTTCGACAGAATTGGTTTATTGCCCCCAAGTGCGAAATTTAACTTCAGCGAGGCACGGTACAATGAGATTAGTTGCACAGCGTTGCTTACGCCAATTGCTCGCGCATCTTGCGACATTGAAAACGTGATATAGTTAAGCGCTGCTTGTCCAACTTGTCACCTGAGAAACAATGTTGTGAGGTACTAGTACTTCCAGAAGCGGAACCAACATCATAATTCTCGTACTCCGGCTCCACTCTCAGTGGTATTCGTTTGAAATACCGTTGCACCCGGGCGAGGAAAGCACTGTTGTCATAAACAAGCAATCCTTTACTTTAAAAACTACCCCAATAAGTAATGCGATTCACGATTTTTTCAGGGTAAACATGAAGCTGTAAAAAGTGTACCATTACATCCGCTCGCTATTTTCGCATGCTTGGCTTGTAGGGAACTTCTGTTGTGATCAAAATACGTTGACAATACATGATGACACGGTTGCAGCGTTGAAAACGGTGAACGCAAGGTAGGCAACGTGACAAGGGCTTAACAATCCGTCCATAGCATTGAAGTGCAACGACATATAGGGTAAGCAAGGGGCAGGCAAGCTGTGAGCTAGATATGACAAGACCATTTACCATGCGGGCGGGCCGTCTGAAACCATGGTATTTTTTTCCCAAAGCGAGATGGATGTGTTGCCAGAACAGCCAGGTATTTTTTCCTTATGTACAATTCCTCTCAAAATTCGCGGGCTGTTTGGGTTTTGCGTCTGCCCGTAGACCACAATTTTATTTTAACGCAGGCTCGGATAACGAAAAATAAAACTGCGACACCGATACAAAAGAATTTTAAAAAGTGAATGGTAGTTGTGTGCAAAAAAACAATCCTTCCAATTGTGTCACCACGTTGTTGTTTAAATATGTCACAGCAATTGAATAAAGATACATAAACAGCAATCATGGCATCAGATTCTTACAGAACTAAAACTTCGCACTAAGACGCTACTGCAAGCAGGAAAATTCAACCTCTTTTGCAGGATTCACAACTTCTGAAAAAAGCAAAAGCAGAATAGCAGTAGATTTTAATGTCCGCGCCACGACTCCTCAGTGGTTAAGGCATGGTGGTGTTGCTCTCGAGGATGCCGGTTGTATTACGGCCATGGTGGCTGCCTTACAGACGAAGGCAAAAGGCGAAAACGCGGGTGTGTGCAGATTTCAGAGCAGGTTAAAAATGGCGAGGATATCAAAAGTATTCCGTATCTCTTCACTACGGCCCACTTGATAGCCCAGCGGTATCTTCATCGCGTTAAACCTCAAAATCTTAATCCTCTTTTTAACGAGACAAAAAACTTTTTGGTGCCTCCAACTACGAAATATTGTGTAAAAGCAACATTCCCCCCTTTTTATAACGCGTTATGCAGAACGACGCACGCATTGGTCTTACTCTGTGCAAGGCAACCACTATCATTATGGTAGATTGCATAAAACACGCACAGCATTCGGTGTACTGGAACAGATTTATTCTTGTAAAACCATAAAACTTGAGCCTATTGGGGTTCATTGATGCGCAAAAATTATAAATGCTTGTACCGTACGTACCTCTTGGCATATGTAACTACGTTCGAGCGTATCATTTCTCTAGAATAGCCTGCTGCAACTGTCGCTTATGCGGCGTTACGCCTAACTTTTCTTTGACGTCGCACAACTGCAACACGTTCGGAGGTATATTGTCAGCGACAGACTTACAGACAGTGCTTCTGGATGAAAAGGGATTTTGTGGGGAAAGGAGTAAATATGACTTACAAGAGAGTTCACGACCTGCCGTTAGGCTGGTTCTTTTTACAACAGATAGAGGAGAGATATATCTGATTATTGAAGCACAGTAATCTGCCGAAGCGAAGTATATCAACAATAAAATATTTCATTACAAAGTTTCGCGTTCATCTTTTCTTGATATTTTTATTATCATATTTGGGGGAATAGGATTTCTGATGAAGATTTCATATACACAACTTTTCTGAGTTAGTGTTTCGGCGAAAAATACGCAAGCCCACATGAAGCAAGAAAAAAAGTTTCAGTCATTGTTTACTCGGGACCTTAAAGATGACCACGAAAGAAGGAAGTGAGAACTATCGCTTATTTCTTAACCTAAATACTTTAACACCTAAATATCTTCACACCTACAGCACCATGTTCGTTATGTTTCTGGATTCGCTTTTGTCAATGTTATGATTTATTCTTAGAATCAAATTTAGGTTAGCACAGGTAAAAGCGTCTGTTCTACGTTTTTGGCGAACTTTGCGTTGCGGAGAAAAATGCGGAAGCCTAACTTTACCGAACTAAGAAGGGTTTTTACAGCTTCATAATTAGAATTTGGACGTTCTCACACGTGAACGTCTTGAAAACTTGAGTTGTATAACTAGCTAGCAAACAATTCTACATAAACATTTTTCTAAACTTTCCAGTGTTCCTGTTTTTTAATTGAGCAGATGCATTGATCCCATGTAGGACTTTATTATACACAACGTTATGAAAATGTCTTCGTGGTCAACGTGAAGCTTTCCTGGTCCAACTAATGGCAGTGTCGTCACCGAAAGGCTCTGCAGGAGAGCCAAATTTGCACAGTGAAGAACACAAGCTATATGATGATCCTAATACCAGAAGAAAACGCTACCAGTGTCCGAATCGAACCAGGGTCATTCTCGTTATGAAGGCGACGTTTATCCAATTGCACCATCATCGTAGTCAGGGCGCTCAGCCTTTCTTTTACGTTCGTTGCACGGGCGTTATATTTGGACTCTGACTGATGAGTTTCTACTTTAGCAGTTTAGATTTTAGACCCTGGCTGCGCAGGCAGTTAGCACTTTGATTGGTGTCGTCTTGCATTATTGCTGGGGCTTTGACTTTGACACTTCCCAATTTAGTTTTGGCACGCAAGAAACCACCACGTTTGAACCATCCTCGTTTTTAGACTGAAGGGATGTAAATGTTATCGTGGTGCTTTGCCTCGTACGTTACCGTATGGACAGGATAGAGCACGCAGCCTAATTATGTTAGTAATTAGAGCGACCTGTTCGGTATTATGGCATGCGAAGCCTAACTAGGCCATTAGGAAATTTATGTAATCTCCCTTAAGAGGATTAATCGTAGAAAAGCACCGCCAGCAAGAGGGGAGGGGACGACTTTTCTTTTCCGGTATTAGATAAAAACAAATTTCTCCTGCAGAGGAATTCTTGTAGATTCATAATTTTTTATAAAAACAACCGCCTTTTTGTTCACTTTGATGAAGTATATGTCTATATGTTCCCTTAAAGGTAGAAATTAAAAACAATTACAAACTGAAATACATTAATGCGTATTTGTGACATAATAGTGTAATACAAGAAATTTATTGCGTACGAATTACTGCGTTCGTGTGTACACTGTGATCCTTCTGTGAATTTTATACCTATGCTTTGTATACTACATAGGAAATGTAGTAACGAGTTTGCTTTGTGCGATTTGTCTATTATGATTGTGCTATTATGCCTAAATTTGTGAACGTACACTGTAAATCGGGTGGCTGAGGCCTCTGTCAGGCCACGTCCGCCTTTATCCTCAGCCTACCCTTGGTTTTTCAAAGAAATAAAAATGAAATACTCACATCATCTCGTACGGCTTACTCCCCCAAACAGAACGAAAATAATACTAAGGCCAATCAAAAAGAATACTCATTAGACGACCATAAAGACATGTGACCATAAAGTCTGGAGTCAATACATTACAAGAACGTTTGCACCTACAATGCAATAGAAGAATAATAATCAATACCAGTGACATAAATGCGGTTGTGCCGCTATTTTCCTATTAGATTTCGGACAATTACTCTAGGGTAGAGCCGAGGGCAAGTGTGCGCAGTGAGCATCTGTGCCCGGCTTCCACCGACACAAACCCGAAGCACGAACCTACATCTGCACAAACAAATATCCGCAAAGTCGTGGCCCAAAGAGACTCCTTAGTCCAGGCATACCATGAAACACTCCTTTTTAGAGGTTAACAATTCTGGCAGAAAAAAAGTCTTTGCTTCTATATTTCAACCACCACGCGCGAAAAAACACGCAAGGCCTTCATGTGACCTGCCACCAAACTACAGATAAGCGAAACTTGGGAGCAGTTTTTGTTATTTAGTGAACAATCTTTGGCCGGGAATGTCCTCAGGCACTATATTTTATAACACTTTCATGTTGATATACTTCATTATAGGGACCTACAAGCTAATTACTGTCATCAAAACCTAATATAGTTTTCTAATGCATTTGGTAAGTAATGCGGTGTTATTTGGTACTTCCCACTGATAAAAGTACATTTTATGTATCATGCGAACTCGCAGAACACACTCAAGTGTTCTTCTGTGGTCCACCGGAACAATATAATGAGGGGGAAGAACCACCGAGCAGCACGTGTGCAAAAATTAGGTTGTTTCCTGTTTCCGCACGAGCCGACAAACGGTCTTGGTTAAACATCTTTTTTATGTACTTGCGCCACGAGGGCCCTTCACACCCCAGTTTGTTTCTTTCCTTCTTCCGCATGAGTGCGTTTTCGCCCTTAACCTGACTTGCGCCGTGCAGCAATTAGGCTGACTTTCGGGGATGTATGTAACAAGTGCATGCCGAGGCAGCAAGACGAGGACCAGCAGCTGTAAAGACTTTTTATTTAGCACGACCCTGCACTCACCCAAAAGCGGAAAGACTCCCTTAATGGTTTCTTTGAAGACGCACACAAAAAAAACTACAAGTCGCTTATACAAACATTGAAGCGCGCATCATTTAAGTATTTTGTAAGTTCTGAAAAATGCTGATAAAAGTACCACGCTTATGGTATTCGGCGGCGCACTGCTTAGTAAAACGCAGCTAAGGAGGCCCGAACTCATTTTTTTTATGTTTGCTAATTTATTAAGCGAAGTTTATATTTGAGATTGAGTAAACCACGACTGGTAAAAGATTTGCTTTTGCACCTTCGGCGTAACTACCTTCATGGTTTTAAACACTGCCATTTTTATCAAGTGCTTTTGGCTGTCGAAAAGTGTTTTTTTAGTAGAATAAAAATTAGTCGTTTCAATTTGGGCATTCGAGACCAGCGAGATCAGCGTGAAGGCGGTTGGTGTTTTCTGGTGAGACTTGGTATAGTAAGTCTATAATTGTACTGAAGTTGATTATGCAGATGCGACTTGGGAGATTTTCACAAATCACGAATTTTTTCCCTCCCTAGGAAAATATATGTGCTGCTTAGTAAGGTTGTTGTTTACTACCGTTGTGATTTAGGTACAAGTATATGTATGTTATTTTCATATCTAAGGGAATATACAACTGATCTTTACGTCTCAGGTTCTGATCGTTAGGACTGGTATGTTCAATTACAGCAGTCACAGGTCGCACGGCAAACAAAGCTAACGGCCGGAGGTAAGTATTAAATGTAGCACCTCCGGACGGCTCGCACCAATTACCATGACCGCAGCGTCAGTGGCCAAGTGCGACAATTTTCTCATACGTTAAATGCAGAAGTTTATAAAAATTGAGATGGTGTAAGAAAAATTGGGCTTGGCGACAACGTTGCACCATTTGCTCAGTAGGATGCGTTCCTCAAATGAACGCTTTTAGAGTTTTCGCTGTTCGAAGTACACGGACAACCGAAGCTACACGGCCTGCAAAGTGAACGCAAAATTAACCATCTTGGTCTGTTTCCGCATTTTCGATATGGTTTTTACATACATAGCTATGCACGACCAGATAGGAAAATTTCTAATTGCGGAAAAATGAAGTGACAGGTACAATAAAATACTGGCGATAACGAAGGGGTTAGTGCCAGAAAAACCGTGAAAAGCGCAGTTTTTAAGTGACTGCGGCTGCGCTTTCCCGGCATCCCTCGTGCCTTTATGTACCCAAGCAAACGAGGTGGACACCGAAAATGCAGCGACGACGAAAGCGTAAAGGAAAGTATGGCGAAAGGGTAAAGGGAAAACGAAGTGCCGAGAGGACAGCGCTTGACGTGCTCCGCTGGGGCGACCGCTATGACATGGCGCCAGTGTAGCGCACGCCATCGGGTGTTTGGCGATGACGCGATCACTTAATGAAACGAAGTAAGCGCTTCGTCTGCCGCGGCAGCTAACCTGCCCGAGCAGAGGCTAAGCACCGCAGACGCAAGTCTCCAGAAGCGCCAGCCACCCAAGCAACAGCTACACCACATTCCCGAGAAGACCAACTCGCGCCGCAGACACCGATCCTTACCGTCATTGCCGATACATAGACGTCTGCATAAAATTCTTTGCTTCAAGGTATTTCGCACACTTGGCATAATGAACTGAGGTAGTTGTTACCCTATTTTTCAGTAGAATACACAATAAAGAAATTAGTGGTTCACAAAAAACAAAAAATGGCATCATTCCTTACTACAGAATATATATTAGGCATCTTGTTCCACCTAAGATATGTAAAAGGATTGCAGGCAATTGTCAGTTACTTTTTATGCGTCTAGTAGAACTTTCAATCAGATGCCAGATGCCTATCACCCAACGCTTTGGTTCTGAGTAACTACTTCGAAGTGACACCCTCTTTTGTGAGTGTGATGGGCAAGATAGAAATAACGGCAACTATTGTTTTCATGCGAATCCGCAGCAAAAATAATAAAAACAAGTTAACAGAACTGTTTTGCTTCAATAACAAAATCGTGACATCACCGCTTGAAGCTAATTCACGGCTTTCAATACGCTCTTGCATACGGGTGTCATCATCTCTTGGCCGTCGGGCTAATTCAATTTTGGAGGTGCAGAACCGGAGACTGAAAGTCTCGAAATACATCCCCCGTTTGACGTCCAGTGAAACTAGGCCTGAGGCTGTAAAGCGAAATTAAAGTAGTTTGGAAAGGTCAGACGGGTTGGGCAACATTTCACTCTGCCTTAAGAGGTGCCTTGAATGGGAAGGTGCCTGTGTGCGGGGACATAAATCAAGAAATTTTTTTAGCTTCTTGAACCTCCAGCCCAAGGCGTATAAATATAGATCGTGACGAGAAAATGAGGCGAGAAAAATTTTCTTTAAAATGTACCCTGTCCTCACTAACCTTTCCCCGCATCCTTTCAGGCTCGCCTGACTCGGCAACCGACAGCGAAATGTGAACTTTTCAACCCAAGAGCATCTCGGAGGAGGAATCTCGGTAAAGGATGAGAAAATGTGGCATCCTATGGTACGAACGCAAGCACATTCAAGCAATCAATACAAACACACAAGCCAGAGTTTTGTGCACGCACTGACACACAAACTTGCAAAATCATGCAACTTTGCAATCAAATAAACTTATTTTTACTTAGACTATCTGTTTATCGGGAACCATATTCTTTATTAAGGGTTAAATACAGTGTTCGGAAAGCTTTAGGTATAACGGAGTTCCGCATTACCTTCACAGTTTGCTGGCAATTAGATTACGAATGAAGCAAGCGCGTACAGACACACAAAAAGAAAAGCGTATAAATAAATTGCCAGCACCTTAGAGAGATGAAAAAATAGAAAAATATCAAAAACTGGAAGGGCGCCAAGGCGTAAAAATAGGTTTCCCTAAAGGTGGATGCACGCGGTGTAGAAGCCACCGATGGAAGAGTCTCGTCACGAATGGAAAGACTTACCAACAAACACCTGCTGGGAAAGGTGCACCACAGGTTTATTGCTCCCAAATGCTTACCACAGCTCACAAAGTTGTGCTGGGGGTCCCAAATCTCTTGGATGTAGCCTAGGGACGCTCGTTCGCACGCAGAACAGCGGAGGCGTAGTGTACCCAAATGCTGCACCCCCACAACAACTTGCAAAAAGGAACGGTTCCATTGCTTGAATATTCACTGCGCCGGGCTAACACCTCCGCGTCCCGAGGGGAATCTATCTACGGTGCTAGCGTCGCCGGCAATCTCGGCAAACTCGCCGACCGCGTCGTCAGCATCGTCATCCCATCTCGGTGGCCGCGTTATGAGTGATGGGACGCTTCCATCGGCGCTCAATAAACTACAAACACCGCTTGGCTCCCAGGTGCCCAAGTTTCAGACATCCCTCCCACGAAGGCAACATCTGCTTCAATGTGTGCACGCTGTGAAGAGATACTGTTGTGCCAGGTGTTGCGTTCACAGAAAAGATATTTCGGTCATAAAACAACAAACTCTATATATAATTACATGACTTATACTTGCGGATCGACTAAATGGCAAAGGGCACCGTTCTCTCGGAAATTTGTTAGGGCAAAATTCTTAAATTTCCAGGGAGGCCTAAATGTGGCGTGCAGGGTCCGTAGCCAGAATACGCTTTACTCAAGACGCGTTCTGTAGCAAAAGGGCTTCCAAAGCACAAGCTTTAACACAAGCACAAACAGTCAGGGTTCGGCGCCGCATGCAAAATTAAAAAAAAAAAACATCTAAACGAATACCTTTTATACCGCGAGGCGTTCAACATTGCGATCTTCGCAGTAGCCAGAGTTTGTAGTCTCCGTCAAAGCAGTGCAGATTAGGGAAGCGGAAGAAAAACTAGGCGAATTCCGCAACATTGTCGACATTAATATACACGGCGACAAAAACGAGCAGCGATGGGATGCTTACTCAGCAGATTGAAGCTATTCCAAAGCCCCCAGGAGCGAAGCAATGGGTTTTCAGCAGTAAGAATGCAAAGCCTAAGTACAAAGTGAGGGGGAACATAGGCGTGGCAGGGCTTCAATTGGACATTTATGCTCGCCTTCACACCCCTACAAAGTGAATAGGCGTCCAGTAATTTTTCCAACTGTCCGTAGCAACCGTAAGAAGTCAAACTAGCTGCACTATACAAGGTTAGTGAACATTTATGTTAATATTGATTGATTGTAGGGTGTAACGCGCCGACGCAACGCAGGCGATGAGGCGCGCCGTAGTGGAGGGCTCCGGATTAATTTCGACCACCTGGGGATCTTTTACGTGCGCCGAAATCTCGTACACGCGGGCGTTTTTGCTTTTCGCCTCCATTAGAAAAGCGGCCGCCGCGGCCGGGAATCGAACCCGCGACCTCGTGCTCAGCAGCGCAACGCCTTAGCCACTGAGCCACCGCGGCGGGTATTTATGTTAATATATTTAGGCAGATTGGGATAGCTAGCGCAATCCCGTGTAAACCACAACATAAGGTGCAGAGAATACAACGCCAGATAAAGTGCACTTTGTTTGGAGGGCTTGCTTTATATCATTTTTTGGCCCGAATAAAATCCGATATTGGCTGATAAATCTTGCGCGAGAACGGCCCTAACCCAGAGCCTTCCAAAGTGTTTTCAAGGTCTGGGCTCAACGCAATTGATGATGATCATGATGATGATGATGATGATAAAGATATTTATTCTGTTCGAGAATCCAGAGTTCTGATATTTTGGCGTCTAAAATTGACTGTTTTTCTGCACTGACTTCATTGTGAATGAAACACCATTCCTTTAAAGTAACAGCCTTATATCGAATTGAACCGTCCTACATAATCTGATAATTCAGGGTAATAATTGTTTGGTAAGGGAAGAGCTTTGCACTGTTCGCGTGACAATCGAACTGCACCTGCAATCCGTCCTGACGCGTGATATAGTCATCACTGTGAGTGCAATTATTCAAGGCGAATCGTTTACTGCTCATCACTGGAGCAATAAAATTCTAGTAATACTAACGCGTAAGTAAGTGGCATGTTGCAAGAAGTATTGAAAGAAGGCGAATCGGGAATTATGTAACTAAGAGCCTTTGCAGGCCGGTCATACATTCTGGCACAATGATTCAATGATCACGGGTATTAAGCCTCGCGCTTTAACCACGGCAGATTTTTTCGCCGGCCATAATTTATCCAATCACGGCATGACGTCGGAGTAGGAGGGTGGAGCGCAGGGGCTAGCTCTTTTATATTGAAATTTTTTAGAGTAGGAGGGGCTCGATCCTCGCTCTTTTCCGCACCCCTGCGCTTCTATGAAATCACAATTTGTCAAACATTGTTTGAGAATTACTTTTGCCTGTGCTGTTCTTCGACATTCTCTTTAATCCCACGAAACGGGTTCCTATTAGGGCAAAACATCATTATAATGCCGCAAACTTTGTTCCCGGCGACTGGGCGCATCGGTGATTGTTTACCTCAAAAAAATTGATTGTTTACCTCAAGTGTGTTTCACTTAATAATTCCAGGTACCCAATGACGCAACAGTGGAATACGGGCTGGGGGGATCAGCATCGCAAAACCCCATGTGTGCGCACAATTTCTAGTTCGCTGTGAAAAAAAAAGATCATAATATTACACTGAGCTTTCAGTATTTGTTAACTGTGCGCGGTTGTGCAGTAGCAGGCGACATTTTTGAAGCCGTTATTGCTCTGCCGTGTCCATAAAAAGAGAATGTTCACAACTGGGCTTTTATTTTCTCGCTTTACCCACAGCTTGCCTATATTCTTCCAAACTTCTGATACCACATTACTTTTTTATTTGGGGTGGAACTTCATACCGTGAGCGAAATGCTTGTGCCACTGTTTTTCTTGCGAGGTCATCTTTGATATTTACGACCACGTAGTGGCCACCGAGATAGAGCTGCATAATCAACCTAACCTTCTTTCTCCTTAAATTTCTGAATTAAGCTCACAGGGCCCATTCATAGGCTCAACAATAAGGTCATCATCATCATCTTCACCACTGCCATCACCATCAGCTTCACCATCATAATCATTGCCCTACGCCGGTCTGCTGCAGGACGAAGACCTCTCCCTCTGATCTACAACCGCTCCGGTCCTGCCCTGCTCGACTCCACCGTTTATCCCCGCAGTTCCGCATTTCTTCCCTCCATTGTGCTATTGGCCTTCCCCTTTTCCTAGACCCATTGCTTGGTATACACTGGGTTACCCTATTTGTCTACCGGTTGTCTGGTTTCTCAATACATGACCAACCCAAGCCCGTTTCTATGTCTTTTTTTGTACCATGTTATCGTCAACCCTGTTTTGTTCTCTGATGCAGGAAGCTCGTTTCCTCTCCTTGAGTGTTATTCCTAACATTATGCCTTTCACAGCGCGTTCAGCAGACCTATGTTTGCTTTGTAGTTGTTTATTATGGTGCCAAGTTTAAGCCCAGTATGTCATCACCGGCAGTATGCACTGGTTGTAGATTTTTCTTCTGAGTGACAGTGGTAGCTTACGTTTATTTTTGTGGAGTGGTTGTCGAGTGCTCCCTGACGAATACCTATTCTTCGTTGGATGTTTTTCTCGTGGGTGTGTTCAGCACTCAGCATCTGTCCGAAGTGGTTACATTCTTTTACTTATTCCAGCGTTTCGTTTCCTGAGCTGCATGGAGCGTTTTTGCCATGCTTATTCTTCATTACTTCAGATTTCTTCATATTTATTTTTGTCTCCAGGACCGTGATTTCTGATCGCAGTTCCTCAAACAATGTTTGCATGTTTTCTACAGCCTCAATCAGAAGGCGATTGTGTCTGCAAACCTCAGATGGCTCAAGTATTCCCCGTTCATCTGTAATCCTATGTTTTTCAACTCAAGCTTTTTAAATGCCCCTTCCAGACATGCTATGAATAATTTTGGAGAGATGGCATCTCCCTCTCTTACTTCAATTCAGATTAGACATTTTTCGCTTTGCTTGTGGAGGGTAATTCTGCCCATGCATTCCTGATATATGTCTTGTACAAGTCTCATGTAGGATTCCTCCATTTCTTGGGCTTTTAGTGCTCCAAAAAGGGCTGCGGTTAGTACGAAAATAAATGGTCTCTCATAATATATAAATTCCATATAAAGGGGTTTAGCGTAGTTTGCAGATTTTCCTATCACTTCATTAGCAAAATTAATAGATCCATGGTTGAGTATCCTTCTCTGAACCCATCCGGGTTTCTGGGTTATTGCAAATCCAGGCTGTCACCTTTGCCACTATAACTTTGGTGAACATCTTGTAAACAACTGATAGAAGGCTGATGGGCCTGTAATTCTTGAGGTCCTTGAGATCTGCCTTGTTATGGATCAGAAAAATTTGGCGTTGTGCGGACCCTGGGCGTTCGTTGAGTTTTCAAGCAATGAGTCATTAGTAGAGCAAGGTTTTCCAGTACAATATGTCCTCTCTCGCTCAAAACTCTACGGTTATGCCTCCGTGACATGCAGCTTTTCCTGTTTTTATGCCTGCGAGGGCCTTTCCAACTTCCTTGTTAGTTAGTAGTGAGACCAGTGTTGCGGAGTTACCAGTCAGGAATCGGAATTAATCCGGAATCATTCCACATTTTCGTGACCCCGGAATGGAATGGGAATGGAATGCCGACAATACTTGAAGGAATGGAATGGGAAGGGAACTAAGCGCCTTTTGCCCGGGATGGAATGGGAATGGAATTACATGTATTTTCCCAAAATAAAACGCCCTTTTCCTTCTACGCGCTGTTTTTTGTCAAAATATGCAACATACGCAAAAGATCCCACAAGCCCAAGTTCAAACATTAGTAAGCCGAAGCCTTGAATTTAACAACAACTCAGTACTGTTAAAATCGATTGGCTGATTGGCTGATTCTACTACAATTAAATACAGCGCTGCTACGAAGTTCGTCGCGATCTCCGCCTAATAAACGCGGCTCTAAGCCGTTGGTATCCGTCGTGGAGAACTACCGCAATGGCATCCCCCCCTATCTCTCCCACCAACTTCGCCTTGTGATTTTTTACCTTGGCGGCGCCTTCGCCCTGGCTGCGAGCTGTCTCCCCACGCTTCACTTTTGTTTTGTGCGTCCGGAACCGTCCGTGATCGCATCCCACCTCACCGTCATCGGGACGCTGGCGCGGTGCTTGTGTTCACTGCGAAATTTCGCATATCAGCTTACGCCCCATCTCCCTTCGCGCTCCCCCCTCCTCCCCCAGGACGTTTTGCAATACTGGCCCTCCTGTCTAGACACTCGGACGCCTTTGCCCGAAGCAGCGTCTACGAAGGCCTAAAATATTGGTTCGAGAATCCACCCGAAACAGGAGAGCCCATGTGATAGGAACTGCGGTCACGCCTGCGCCTGCAAGCTGCACGCTGCAAGCTTTGTTCCTAAACTGTTCCGACCTAACGGAAAGCGAACGCTAGCCACTTTCACTTGCTTTCCCGACTCGCAAGGGCAGTTTCCATTGTAAATGTGACGTCAGCTGACGTGTAACGCGTGTTTTCAACGGCATCTCTTAATTGATTGATTGATTGTAGGGTTCAACGCGCCGACGCAACGCAGGCGATGAGGCGCGCCGTAGTTTTTACTCTTTTCTTTGGTTTTGTTCGTTTTGTGGCCAGTAGTACTTCAAGGACCAGAATGGTAGCTTTCGTCATGCTTACCGAAAATGAGAGTTCTGCGAGGCTCCAGGGATGCACCGGTTCTACTCACGTATCATTGTGTTGACGTGTCAGGTGGTCCGCACAGTTGTATTAATTTTTTTTCACCGCTGGCGACCTGCGGGGTACCATGGTGATAACGCATACCGCTGCTTTCGTAGAGATCCGTGTTCAAATAACATGCAAAATCAAACGGGCTCTTATTTACTTGGTACAGTGGCTGCCATTTTCTGGGCTTTACTACAGAAGCCAGAACGGCGGTTTTATGCAGCGTTGGATAATCACGGCTATTGCCTTAACATCATGAGGCACTGAAACAACAGCGTTTATTCACAAAATTACGTAACATATAAATGCTCATGTTCATCAACTACATTCCAATGACAATTGGCTTCTTCCAACAAACGTGCTCAAATCAACCATTTACAGACGTTCTTGTGCTGTTTGTAAGGGAGATCAAGAGAAAAGCGCACTTAGGAGCCGAAATGTGTTAGGGCACCGAGGTGGGTGCCGCGGCAAATTTGTCGGGGAGCGTAGCAGCTCCATTCACGTAACAGCCTTAAAGCTACCCAACGTCCCATTTCAGTGCTTGTCAAAGGTGATTAAAAGAGAAATGCAAGGTGAGTGCAACAACATAGTGTTGGCGGCAATTTCGCCGATACCACGTGCAGGCACTTAGGTGAAGGGCACAGCGAGTGATCTGTTGGAAATGAAGTGTGCTAACTTGGTTTCGTGATACTCTATGTTCATGTTTCAATTGCGTTAAAATGGCTTAAAGAGCAATGACGCAGCGCGGCATTGTTGTAGTGTAGCTGTCACGTGATGCTGTCACGTGAGCCCTTCAGCCGCCCCCGCTCCACGCTTTACTGCCTCGTCGTGACAAAGTATTCTTTCCTCTATGCTCCCTTCTGTTTTATGAACTGGATTAGAATCGTTCGTGGATGTTCGTGGCTTGCGCTAACACGACTGCGAAAATTAAAAAAAAAATCCGAGCATGTTTTAGGGAACTTTAAAAAAGTAACCATAAAGTAATAAATGAGGGGGGGGGTCCGGTTTACGGACAGCATTTTCCTTTTTTACTCCCCCACTCCTGAAATTCCGGGAAGGTATTAAAGATTCCCTTTTTCCCTCTTGGCTAAAATTGCATCCGAAAATTTTCCGAAAAAAGGAAAATTCCCCGCGCGGAACATCACAGGACCAAAAGCCACTACAACAATTTCCTCCACAAGGAACCTCTGTTTACTTTTTCTAATTATTCATCATTGCCTGATTACTGACTACCAAAAACAGTCTCTAGTTGTGTCGGACGACACTCGTTCCTATTAGACTGGCCTATCCCGGTCATCGGTGCTGATGTGTCGCTCTCGCTGCGTGGCCGTGACACGGTGGTAACAGTAGTCGCCTCGTGTTGGGGTCGGCGTCACTGCTCGCGGTCATTGCCTGGACGGCGTCGGCGCCACGCGTCCCTAAGTGGCGACCCTCGTGGTAAGTGGTGCCGGAGGCGTCCAGGAGGATAATGGACGTAACCTCGAGGTGCCGTCGAAGCGAAGCTGGAAGGAGCGTGGACGCTAGCCGCACGTGCCCGACCATCGCCCCTGGGGCACCAATACGCAGGTTGGTGGTGCGACTAGGACGCCGCAGCCGATGCGAGGTGAGCCCGCTCCTCCCAGGCTTGATAGGCATAGTCGGTGACCTGCACGCGTCCCACTGGCTTGTTCTCGAAGTTCGCGTGTTCTTCCGCCTCATGGTTTGTTTTCTCCTCTTTTTGTGCTCCTCGCGTATGTACTCTCTGGGCTCCATCGCAACACACTTATATGGGCTCACTCACTTATCACTTTTATAATTTGTCACAATACCACTTGGCTTCTTCGCGGCGTTCTTGGTTTGGCTCTCGATTCCCCTTCCTCATTTCGTCATGCTGCCGTAGGGCTTCGTCTCGACGATCGCAGGTTGATCCGCTTTCGGCGTGCAACTTAAATTTTCGGTCGTCGTCCGCGTTTCTGGTGGTTTTCGCGCTTCGGGAATGCCCGTGACTAATGATAGTAGTCATTCAATTACTATAGGTCATGTGAGATCATTTAGCAATATACTTTTCTTCGCTGTTTGATTTTTTTGTACAGCCCCAAATTAAACCGCGCTGTGTTAACTGTGGGAGCTTTAACGTCGCTCTCCTTCTTTCAGCAGGCAATGCGATCTGTACTCTTCCGGTAATCATGTATTCCCTCATTATTTTCTCACGCAAACCTCACACTACAAAATTTTGGATCATGTATGCAGAAATGTCAACCAAATATTTGTTGCATGAATATATTACTTGCAACCGTTGAAGGGTCAGTTAAAGAAGGCAGCCCTATTTTTGGTGTCCAAAGACAGAAAACGCAATCAGTTGCAGGACCTTATTCCGAGGACAGCTTACAACACTGGGGGCGTCACTGCCCTTCCAACATTTCATTCTTGCCGTGATTGTGAGCCTTATCTGTATAATCTCATAGATTACGTGCTCAGCTAACCACCTGCATTATAAAAAAGTAGCCGAAAAGGTATGGCATCGGAGCATTCCACGAAGAAGGAAATACTCCAGAGGCGGAGCCGGTCCATTTTCGCTGTCGGAGCAAAACATGGCCTGCAATTTCGCCAGGACATTCCAGATTCCCAAACTTAGCAACCCGAACGTTGGTATCACGTTTTCCAAGGCAAGTCACGTTCCGGGTGTTGGCGGCATTTTCTTTGTAGAGAGTTGGCAATCCTTTTCTTTTCCTTCTGTTGTTGGGAACCGCCGGGGGCTTTTTCCACTTTTTGGATGCCCGAATTTCGCAATACCGTCTCTTACCGTAGAAGCTCCGGCTGAAGTGGTTCTTGTGGTTTCGACACATGTCTTCTGGTCCTGCGCCCAGTGATGTCGGCCAACAGACTGCCCTTCAGATGACGCTACTTGTGGACGTGAGAAGTACGTCATCTACACGAAATGAGTTACGCTATACGATAATTTGTATGAATTTGCCTTGCTCTTTCGGTATTAAAATTGTCGCAATAATTGTCTTCGTATCAAATTATCGGCAAGTATATCCAACGAGGCTGTTATCCTAAGTTTTTTTTATATTGTCGTTGGGGAAAACTGTCGTTTTAGAAACAGTATTCTCTTCTACTTTGTTAGTTTAGGACGTCTGCGGCAAAGCTTCCGAAGATTCATTTGGGGAATGTTTTTAAAAATATTGCCCGAGTTTCTCGGGAACAAAGTCACGGAAGAGGCCATCATAATAATAAATATCTCAGCATGCAACTTTCGAGATCCCAAAAAAAGGGCGAAAATAAAGCACGAAATAATTTGTTTTCCGAGGATCCAAGAATTTCTTTCACGGCTCGCATAAAACTACAGGCAGGCCTTTTTGCCTGTACTAAATTCATTGTGATTCTTGAAGACTGCCGAACAATCTTTGTGATGTTCACAAAGATGTCAGCACGAATACCTTCTTCCATATAAAAAACCCTCTTAGGGTAGGAGCGTAGGGGGGTTTGTGATGAAAATATTTGGTGTTTTACTGCTTGACAGGAAAAAATAAGAGTTCTCGAAAAGGTCTAGTTCGATGAATAGATTAAAATGTGCGATATTCTTATTTTCACAAACTGGTAGACATATTACCGCAGTTGTTTGGGTGCAAACGGCTTCAACCGTTAAATTTATTCTACAGATCTATTGTTATTTTTGTACACGGACTTCCAGAGGGCCATACAGTTGTCAATTTGTTGCACCAGTTGTTCTGCACTGGTAACAATGGTATGGCGTTGTTGCATGTTACTTGCGAAAATATTTGTGTATCCCACTCCGGCGTAATTAGCATTGTTGGGACTGAATGGAGAGTATCTCACCTGCTTAATTTGGGCATATAATTACCCCCCCCCCCCGTTACACATAGGCTAAGCCCCAGCCTTTTAAGTCCCTACCCTCGTACACCCACAGTTATCATCTGCTTTTACGGGCGAAGCCTCTCTGCGGATAGAGCCCCCGGCGTGTCACGCCGTCGTAAGCTTAATCTCATGTAGTCACGGTACTAAAACACCGAGAAACTCGTTTACGCCTCGCACTCGAACGTTACGCGTACTAATAAACACCGTGACACTCGGTTACGCCCCGCGCTAGAATGCTTCGTGCTTCAAAGGCACAAGACTTTTATAGCAAACCTATATACCTCCACCCCCCCCCCCCCTATGATTTCATCTCCGTTTGGAAAAACACCAAGGCGCCAAAAATACACTTAAACATTGCATCCTCCCAAGGTTTCACATTAGTAAAAAAGGCCCGGGAGTTTTTTTTCATTTACTTCCAACAAGCTCTGTGCTTTTTACGACACGGAAGTACAAACGCAACGTCGAACGTTCGCGAAATGCGCTGTAGTAGCGTTACGTACTTGTCATGAGCACCGCGTCAGCTTTAGGAGTTCGCATAAAAATCGCGTTTCTACTCGATGGTAGTAGGAACATTGCAAACTTTTTTGGTACCTTTCATGCATTTCCTAGTTGTAAATGCTAAAACTTGTACTGACACCTTTGTTAGCCCCCCTGACATAATTACCTATCCAAAAGCGTGGGGTTCTTTTGAAATAATAAATATTACAGAAATATCTAATCGGTAATTTATCAAAAATGAATACATAAATGAATAAACAAAACTAAAAAATAAGAAAATGTTAAAAATATAACAAAATTAATTTACGTGATATCTAGACACAGAAAGATTGTCTCTGCCAAAATTTCTGTGCGTAATGGTCACTGGTAAATAAAACATGCAGCCCCCATTAGTCGCGCATAAAGGGGGTAAAAAGGCGGAACAAAGTCAATTATCCTTGGATGGCTTCGCTAACGAGCAGTTGTTGTGGGCGCTGAGCAACTGAGAGCGTATCGCCATTAGCTCATACGATGATGTCATCCCTCCACAGATGAAACCTCTCCTCCAACATCTGCCGCAAATGTATGCGATAGCATGGTAAACATCAGCTCTTGCACGCACTCCACGTAAGCCGCGTTACGGAGTTCTGGGTAATGATGTGCACTACTAGTGGCTCGTCATGGTCAACACCAAGAGCGCTAAGCGTACCCTTAATGTTGCCTTGTCACGGATGTTTAGTTTTGCTTGTTGAAGCAACAAAAACTGATTTCTAACAGCAGCCAAGCGGGCTTCATCGCCCTTGCCGTAAAACTCCGCTAATGAGTGCTCTATAGCATGACGCCAAGGCGTCATTTTTTACAAACGTCTTTTTACAAGCTTGCAGCGATGGGGCGCCTTTGGATAACATTTTGTTCTCTCTAGCTGTGAAGAGACTTAAATTTTATTACCTGCTGCAAAACGTTTTATATCAGATTGGTAATTTAATCTTTCATATAAAAGAAATATGATTTTAAGGGTATAGGAGGATTTACCACTCTCACTTGTATTCAAAGTGCGACTTATGATCGGATGTTCTCCAATTACTTTGTGATTGTTAGTTTGATTCCGGTCGCACTCCCTTGTGAGCGATGGTTTCTGCATTAGCGCAACATGTGTTTACTTTAATTGGATTATCTTCTTGTCTTCTTAATTTTACCAGCATACCCACTCCACACATATATGCACTGGTGCCGACAAAAAAACATACATTAAGCGCTCGCAATACTCTCACGTTGGCTAACGGAATGCGCACAGCATATAAGCGGTTTAGAGCGGCACGCTTATCCTCAAAATTTTTTGGGGAAAACGTGTTCACCTTTTTGCTTTGTCATGCTTTTATACGGATCTTGCACGGTATTTTCAAATATCTGAGCGTTCCCAACGGGTTCTCTTTTACATAAGAACAGCCTTGGAACTACTTCAAAATAGTATCAGCAGTATCTATACTGTATTGACATCGGTATAACCTAACAAATACCACAAACAAGGTAAAGTTGCGGAGGCTGGTGTGAATTTTTTCGCCTTGGTACAGTTTCAGAAATGCCGAGGGCTTACACGCTCGAAAAACACCGTGAGCTCTCTGATTGAAATTCCAACTAGAAGTGCTGTGCCCGAAGTTAAATCCGCGAAGAATCAAGAGCGAAATACCCGCCGCGCCAAGTTCCAGGCATTTTTTTTTTTAAATCCGGATAAAACTTCCGCGGTTTCCATGTCAACGCAACCAAAATCCATGATTGAAATGGCGCTCTGTGAAACTCAGCACTCAAAGTCGAGATGTATCATTCCTTTTTCTCCTGTGCGGGTGTAAACGGGGCCAGAAACCACACTTTTGCGCCCGGCACAAATATTTATACAAACAAAAGTGAAGTTTGAATGCTGCCTTAGAGAGTACTCAATGCCATTGGAAACTTCAAAAGTTGATTCATGAAACGCTTCTTGTTGGGCCAGAATGGACTGTTAATAAAGTACAATTTCGCGCAATGTACAAAGGTTACGGCGTGTACGAACCGTCCTCTCCGTGGTAGCCCGTACTGCGCGCTGACCTTACCCTTGGAAATCTTGTGTTGCAATGAGAAAATTTGGTTGGACTAGTTTTCGAATTTCAATACTCTCGCCGCATATTGCCCTTATTTCCCTGTACTGGAAATGCACACGCTAAATATAAGGCAAAAACAAGGATTGTTAGAAGAGATGAAAAACATTTGCCAGAGGCTTGAAGTTTTGCACTTTGCTGAAGTATTTTTGAAACAACTCAATCTCAAACATCCCAATCTCAAGCAGCTCAAGTGTGCTCAACAAAAATGAAAAGGTGCTGCAATATTTAAATGTTTTACGCTTTCGGTTCCCTCTCTCAAGCCAGCGCTAGCAACCCAAATAATTCCGATAGAGCATTTAACTTATGAAACGCTGGGAAGCGCATTTGCTAAAGTAAGATACTGCATGTACTGGATATTTATATTTGTCTTTACTGGTAACTGGTTTCAGAGATTTTCTGGCATACCTCAGAACATTTCTTAGTACTTACCAGAATTTGCTGGCGTCAGAATTTCAGACAACCATTTTAATTTACCTAAAAATTCTTACAGGCACTGAGGCACAAAACTCAACACAAAGCATGTTTCACATTTTGATGTGTGAGAAACTTTCAAGTAATGGTGATTTTTTGTAAATCCTAATGAGGTTCCAGGAAACCAAGGGCAAGTTTCGTAATTAAAATGCGTCTATATCCCAATATTATTTTTAATATTTGAACTTGAACTTCACGCATCAAATCAGGATATTTCAAAAAATAGCTTAAGCAGTGGCGACCTGTCAGCTGCTTTATAGCCCGAATGTTGTCGCGTCAAAGAGATTTTTTGCGCTATTGGAGGCTGCAATCCCAAATTGCCGCTAGTAAACATAACTGTGCCATTTTATTTGTGCCCCTGAGTCGGTTTAATTGACGTCATGAAGGCTAATGAGCAGTTAAGACATTTCTTAGTTTTATTTCTAGTATTCATTTACCTGACTGCTGTTGAGATGTAGCGCGATAGTTGAAAGTGAAACATTTTTCTTGTTTTGTTATACAAGTCATTTCCAGGCTAGCAGAAAGCTTAGTAAGTTACAAAAAGACGGTTAACAAGATCTAATTTGTTGATGCAGCAGATTTGGAAAAATTTCACTGGGGAAAATGCTGAAAACGATATTATGGGTCAGTGATTTTGCCACCTGCGTTCCTGCTATACTCTTTCTTCGTAATCCTGGTACAACACCACTTTTAATCACAGCGGCAATCTCTCTACAGAAACAATGATGCAGAAATTTATTTGAATACCGAGGCCACTGTACGAAGTGGTCAGCACAGCATCTACAAAAAATAAGTGGTCTCTTGAGAGAAAGTTTGACGTTGGTACTATAACAGCAGTACCGCCAGACACGCTGTAGGGGTCGAAGGCAAGTACATGGATACCTCGCACTGCAGCCTATTGACACGGAAACGCATGTGAATTGTCTGCGTTTAGCCTAAATAAATGAAGGGCAAAGTGCTTCAAATATAGCTTTCCGAATTGCGAATGTTTCATGTATACGACACAGCCGCTTAATTTAAGAATTGCTCATGTACTTTGCACTTCACCCGGCCATCAATCACGATAATTTATAACGACTTAACTTTACCGCAACGTGGACATAGTAACTGTAGCTTCCTAGTAGCTCTACCAGTATACTCGAGCTGTATTTGCACGAAATTATTTATGGTGGGATAGTCTAGTTCAAGCTCACGGCTATGAATAAACAGGAAACGGTATTGCTGTGGATGAATTTCTCCGTTGGTTCTAACTGAAGGCACCTCAATAGCCCAAATCACAGCACGTGATGAAAAAAAGCAATCTATACAAAAAGGGTGATACACAAGGGCGTTCGGAGAATAAAAGCACGGGAGAAAAGGGAAGAGGGCAGTTTCCAGAGAGTATAGTATTCAGGCCACCAAGTCAGATTTATTTGGTCATCGCCGTAATGGTTTCCTGGGGGACTCGCGCAACTAAGAGGCGTTCTCCAACCTTTCAATGAGTGCCCTCTCAACGCTTTCCTCCACACTTCTAATCAATTCAGACATGAGGCCACGAGGTGCCTTTCCAATATTTTCCGCAACAGACGCGTTTCTTTACAAAGTTTTTAGCTAATCGACGCCGTATGAAGGAGACACGTGCCACAACCTCCTTTTGTTTTTTGATCTCTATTATTTATGAAAATTGCAGGAACCATTCTATGCTCCCAGATCACACGTGCCGACTTAAAAGGGCACTCAGGCAATCCTTTGATGTGTTCACAAAGGGTGAAGCAATTTCCGCGGAATACCGACAAACGATCTAATTGGGTGTATCTCTTCACGTGCCCCTTTCTTTGTAAAAAAATATATTACTTGTACTTTGCATGTTCAGAACCCCGTTTGATCCCGTCGCAACAGGCTTCTTCGCAGTGAGCATGCCTTATATCTCGCTCTCAAGGCTACGTGTTTCTTCCTAAATAGAGCCAACCAATTCTAACCAGCAGAAAGAAAGTATGCTCACCCATAAAACACAGAAGGGTCCTATGAAATCAGTGGAACTTGTAACGCAAACCACCTCCCCGGAAATTGCACTTTGCTCTAGGGCAGCATAAATTTCCCGGATGTAAAAAGAATAGATCTCATAGTACCATTTGCAAAATAGAGGTTAAAAATTATAGTAACCGATGCCTTTTTGCGCCACCTCTGTAGGTTTTATTAAGTCACACTTTAAAGCCCGAGCCAGCTTTCGAGCATCAGTCAGGCACATATACACCTGGTATATGCTTCTGAGCCCAACTAATATAAGGGCACCCACCGCAAGCCCAAGAGTTGCTCATTGCCCCTTCTTGTATTGATAGCCAGTCGCTGCGCGTTGTTTGCATGGTTTTATAAAACAAGCGGAGCATCTCATGCTCGGAGATATGTCCCTCACTCCCTTGTCCGCCGTCCGCACTTTACTGCGTATGCACGTCTCTTCAGCCCCGTCAGCGTTTGGGCTGACGTCAGCGCAGTTTACTATAAACATGAGATGCTTCGCATCTAAAACAAATAGTTAGGCGGTACCGATTTCGATCCCATGACTGTCTGGCCGCAACGGGAGGAACGTGGCGCTCCTTCCACTGCGCTACAAACTGAGACGTGAGCATGTGCTACGAACGCGCCTATATCCTTCACTCAATCAAACTACGTCAAGAAGCTACTGATACAACGAAGGCACGCGAAGCTGCACGCGAACAGAAACGACGAACTAAAAACTAATGGGAACTTCAGTCGACCCCATGTCTGCTTCGCATACTACTCAGGGTCCCCCTATGGGAAGATGGTGTAAATTTTTTTAAAGGAGCGAGGGAATGGACATTTCGCGCGCCTTTGTTTGTTTGAGGCTGCAGGCACTGGTCGGCGACTTTGGCTAGTTTCGGTTTCCGAAATTGTGGCGATCCTAGCGGCACGGTGCTGCGGCGTGGCCCTTCCCTTTCCCTCAGTGTTTCTTTCTTTCCACACCGTCAACGCTTCCGTGCCTCCTCACGCATGCGCAACAGCTCACCGGCGCCAATATTTTTTTTTCTTTCTCTCGGCGCGCACGGCGGGCCAGTTCGGTACGTGCGTGAGCGAGCCGGCGTGCGAAGGGTTGCGCGGGTTGCCTAAACACTTCCACGGGCGGAAAGTTTCGCTGCATTATAAAATACACTCGAATGTATTCTAAATATGGGGCAGCGGAGGAAGGAGTGTTATCACTCCTGCGCAGCTCTGTGGTGCAGCAACACAGGGCGGTACAGTTCGACCAATTTTCTCGCCTTCTCCAAGGACGACAGGTAAGCACATTAGCTTTGTACAAGTTATAGTGAATTCCTTAAAAGCCGACTGATTGCACTCTTCTGTTTTCAAAATAATTCGCGCATGTAACGTGAAGTTAATGAGACATGTCACTCGTCTTGGAGTGGAAACTAATGTGCAAATATATCCCAGCTGTGCAGGTACGCAAAGTTTTAGTAGAAGTAAACGCGTCTTTGGCACGCACACACTTGCTCGCAAGATCAATTTGTGGTGGCATTGCCGCTTTTTGATGATTGACTTAGTAACTGCTGGAACGCCGATTCAGTATACTTATCAAGGTATTTTTTGTTGTTTCGTGCAGCAGGTATGAGTCTAGGTTTGGGCCCCAAGTCGAGGATGGTTTGCGACTTCATTGGACGTTTCCTCCGGTGACTCTTCTCAATCCATCCAATGTCATCACGACGCACCTGCTCACAAAGAAGGCAAGCTCAACTGTACGCGCTTCTTGCCTTTCATGGCGTACATACTACCACATCGATTGATGGCGATTGAAGCATTTTTTCCTCCCCGTCTTGCTCCAAAACGTATATTTGCGGCGAAACTACTGCCAAGCGTTGCTTCAGAGCTCCGAAAAATCTGACGTAACTCCGCGGTGTTCAATGCAAGTCGATTTTCACATGAAGCAGTGGAAGGCCAAACCGAAATACATGCGTTGTCTGCAGCCGCCATTGCAAGCGTTTCGCTCATTAAAAAATAAATAAAACCAAGTAGCATTGCCAGCTTTGCTGTTCAATCTAAACTGCGCGCCCGCGCCTTGTCATCTTATCGCGAATGGGTTTGGTGTTCCATAGTTCTGAAGTTAGAATGGTCATGCCGTATCGGACAGGATGAGATAAGAGGCGCTGCCCAGACGCGAGTTAGAGGGTAGCTTGTAACAACCTGGCCGATATCTGCGGCTTAAAATACAGGAAAGCTTCTTTTTTTTCTGGGTGTCTTCTCCCCTCCCGCCTTCCCTCCCACCCCCGGTAAGCAGACTGCTAATTCACGCGCCATTAAAAGAAAAGACGGGTGCGTTCGATTTGTGTTCTGTGTTCTACGACGTGCATATGGTTGGGCAGTGTTTTTGTACGTAGAGAAAATCCAGCAAAGAGTGTCTACAGTGCGGTCATTGTGTTGCAACAGTTTTGTATGGCTGCATTTTGTTGGTGTGAACATGATTTCCCGGAAGTATATGCAGGTTAATGGGCGGGTCAACGCTTTCTTTCAGAGTTTGCGTTAACTCGCCCGAAAGGCAGGGCTTGAAGCATACGTGTGCGTGCTTTCTTTTAACATATAGATTCCCAATTATTGTGTCTCTGAATTGAAACGAATTTTTTTAATGTCTAAAGAACATTCCTGTCTCGAGGTGAGCCCAAGAAATAAGTATACATTGAGTGGAACTTTCAAGTTCTTTTCTTCTCCCGCCGAGGTGTGCGCGAAAAAAAAATCTGTGTAGGGACTAGAACTTTCGAAGCTCTTCTTTCGTAATCAAGTATTGTGTACCTAAATGTGTATTCATGGCTGTAACTTTTGCGCAACTTTAGATGGAGACCGATACATAAAGGGACTCGAAGACCTGTACCTGTCACCGTGTAAAGTTGCGCAAAAGTTACAGCCATGAATTCAGAATACCAACTAGCCCGCCTAACCGTGTTATTGTAAATGTGTATGCAGCACGTTTTTCCCTATTGTACAATATTGTATGCCTAAATTTGCATATGTCATATTTTGCTTAGTCCAATACTGTGTACATAAAATGTATGTGCAATATATTGGTGTAGTACATGTGTTTTCATGACTTCGAATCAAAGACGTCCTTATATGAATTTTGAATAAATGCATAGCAAAAATAATGTTTGTGTAACACTCCAATTATTATTACTAGGGGAGGATTTGGCGCTGCTGGCGCGAATTACGTGGGACCACGGTGGATGCGAGAGAGGCCGCCCCGTGCTGCAGGTCTCTGCTGCCAGCACACTTCTGTATTTAAGTGTCTTCACGTCGCAAACTACCGTAACAAAAATTAAAGATTATACTGGATCTGACGTCTCTTTTTGATGAAACTTCAGTGATGACGTCAGGTTCAGTATGATGGTATATTCTTATTATGTCATACATTTTATAAAGCATTTGTCTTGGAATTTTACCCCTCAGATGACCTCCAAGTGCCTCTATCCGCATCGCAGTCATTTTGAAAGGACATGTAATGCAACACAGATTGAAGGCGGGCCAGTTGGTACATAACTAACTTATAAAACAGCGCTAAAAACAGGACTACAGAAAGGGCACACGGACAGGGCGCTGACTAACAACTGAGTTTATTGTCACTGAACGGGCAATATATACGGAAAGAAAGTGACACGTGAGGAAAGAAATTCACTTCCTTGGTGATAATGTTGATAAGGCGTGCTAGTTGCTCAGATTGTGTTAGTAATGAAGATCACTGTACTTTGTGAATCTGATAGTTTTATAGTATTTTTTCTTCAGTTGTTATTTCTTTCCTCACGTGTCACTTTCTTTCCGTATTTATTGCCCGTTCAGTGACAATAAATTCAGTTGTTAGTCAGGGCCCTGTCCGTGTGCCCTTTCTGTAGTCCTGTTTTTAGCGCTGTTTTATAAGTTAGACATGTAATGTTTAATACTTACCCAAGGCATCAATTATATTGACCACCTTCCATGGTCTTTAAGCACTGCTAATATGGAAAACCATCATTAGGTCGGCGTGGTTGCAGAAACTTCCAATTGTAACATAGCTGAATAAAACACGTTGTTGGGCTGGTTTGCTGTGAATATTCGAGCGGAAAACAGCGCGCAAGAACGGAACAGCAAAAAGTGAGTCACACGACGAGTCCACGCTCACAACTAGTCTGTTAAAAAGGCGTTTATGTCTATAAACTATTAGGAGCACGTGCGCACAAACGTAGCTATCTTTTTTCAAATTTTAAACCGTCGGAAGTATATATACTTATTTTTTTATAAAAAAAGATATAGACCGTTAACTGGCACGTTTTTCACAATTTTTTTAATGTAAACGCCCTTAACATGTTTCCTTGCCGCCTGTTCTTTGCTTCTGCACCGCACTTCTGTTTTATGCGGGAGTGTCTCGTATGGCTTGCACTATGCAGTAATGCGGAATGTTAGAGCCTCTTTTGTTTCTCAGCGACAACTGGGTTTACTTATACGGTCTTTGAAACGGGGACCGGTTAAGCCGGTTTTAACTCTTTCCGCGTATGAGCGTTATCATGTTACGGACCTCACAGTGCGCACCTAATTTACCGCGAAGTATGCATTTTGAAGCAGGCTGGTGAGTTTCATGCTTATTTAGGGATCTTAGGCCATGGAGCAGCCGACTTGTGAGGGGCAATAAACATAAATGTTTAATCAGGTCAACGCTTGTTGGTCATTAACCGTTTTGTTGGTAATAACCGTGTGTTGGTACCTCCGTTTGTTGATTACAACCTTTGGTTATTGAGGGCAACAGAGTGGTTCCCATAAGAAGGCAAGCGTGGCCGGGGGCGGCAGAAGTTAGATGGGCAGATGAGATGAACAGGTTTGCGAAGATAAATTGGTCGGAGTTAGCACATGACCGTGATAATCGGAGATCTGTGCGAGAGGCCTTTGCCCTGCAGTGGGCGTAGACAGGCTAATGATGATTGTGATTATGGTGTTTAAAAATGGCTACGTCTAAGATGGCTACATTTCTACGCATGCGCCACAGAGGCTCAATAACCATATACGTCTCTTCAGTAAATTTTTATAGGTCTGCGGCCATCCTGCCGCTCATTTTAAAGCGAAGCTTTTATGCCTCACGTGCGCATCACATCGTAACACCAATACGTATAGAAGAAAATCAAGCTTCACAAGCTAAATTACTACAGAGGGGCCGGATGATGAGGATAATGATGATAAATGTGATAATGACGGCGATAATGATGACGGTTATGGTGATGATGAAACGCGAAGACCCTAAAGAAAAATACTTTCCTTGGTCGTAATCAAAATCGGGTCTCTCGCATGTTCAAATAAACGTCTAACCGATTGCGCTATTCAACACGGTTGAATGAGTTTCGATTGTGGACTTAGACTCGGGTTACACGGGAGAAATTTCGTGATTTAACCATCTTTCTCCCAAGAGAGGGACTTTGATTTTTCACTGCGGTCTGCATTTTCTGTTTTTTTGTTTGAATACCAAAATAGCCGATGGTGTGAAACAAGAGCGAGACGTACTTGTCGGCAGCAGAAAGATGCAAAAGTGTCGATTGAATAAGCTGTATAGAGCGACACCTGCAGTGTGGGCCACTGTTGTTACGACTGCGCACGAACGCGCCAGAATAATTGCACACAAAAGCTCAAAAACCTGCTGCATAACATGAACGTACATCATGCAATGATATTAGTAGATAATGCAATGAAGTTCTTCCTAGTTGCGTCTGCGATCGCTTCACTTGCCGCATGGCCAAAGGCATACCTGGCCGATGTCGCGAGTTTTGCACGAAGCGCTCGCTCCCTTGCGCTCGGTCTTTCTACTTGGTATTTCTTTCTTGTAACGCTATACGGTTAAGCAAACCTGCAGTATCTCTAGTGTTAAAACTTCGTCAAGCATATCGCAAGCCACGAATATAATATATTTCACACAAGTTATTAGTGTAAAAGAAATGTCACAACATAAGTCTTACAGGTGAAGTCACGGAGTCGCAGAATAGCCGGGGATACGGAGTGCTACGTCTGGTGCATAGTTTTACAAGTTTATAAAAGATTTGGAGAGTCACCTAAAAGGGGCTTTTGCCTTTAAGGAAGCCAGAGCGATGCCAGTGGCGACGACGTCGAAGAATCAAACAGAACCGAGGTACTGCCGACGTGCTGGCCTGCTTTTAACCTACTGGGTGTAGCAGACTTAAACCTTATTCATACAATTACTAGATACCTCAGGAGAGAGAGCAGCGTTTGTGCAGCAATAAATTTTCGCAAGAGTCAAATATTTGGTCTAACCACCGCACTAAGCCAGAAGAAACTTCAGCGGGTTACAACGTGCAGACCCCATGAGGCCTATGCGGGTAAATGTTATTAACAAAAAGTACAGAAAGGGCGTTATTGTGTATACGCGAGCTCATCGATTTTAAGAGCGATTGCCTCCGTTTTCCTGAATATTGCATGTTTTGTCATTTCAGTTGCATTTCCACTCTATTAAAAGTCAGCTTGTATTGGCTAACTTGGGCTGTCGGTGGTGGCGTACGCCCAAACGCTTTGGGGCAAAGAGAACTTTCCCACGTGTTCTAGAGACGTTGACGTTGCCCTTGAAGTGCTGGGCATGTACCGGCTGGCCTACTGGCCAGGAATGAAGCACTGACTCTGCCATCATAAGAATTTACGGAATTACGTTGGCAAAGCTAACTTTATTTACGTGCTCCAATGACTATCATCACAATAATGATGCTCTTGAATTCTTTGGCACGTACCAGGGGTAGGTACTGGCGACATGGCCAGGGGTAGGTTGTTCACACACAACTAGCTTAGACGGACGCGCACAAGTGTCGCGCTATATCATGCCACAACACGAGCCAATGAGTGTCGTCACTAGCATCGCTATATCGCAGATGCAGTAACTACCTCTCGCCGAGCGGTTCACCTTCAATCGTGGCATGCGTAGTGCGGGGAGCCAGTAAAGAACGTAAACGTCCCCGATAATCACGGAAGAATAATCTACGTATATGATACACTTGCATTCAGTTAGAACCGGTGAAAAGAAACAGTTTTGTTTTGGTTGATCGGTAGTTTGGCGTTTTCATTTGGACAGAAGTGCTTTTGTTTTTGTTTCGCGCTAATTCTTTTTGTTTCTTCTTGTCCCTACTGAGGTCAAGCTTCCCTCACGGGCAATTCTGTGTCCATTGGGAAGGGGATAGCTATTTTTTTTCTTTCAAAATGTACATCGCCTCGAGGGTAATATACAGGAAGAGGTCATCAACTTCATCACTTTGAAGGAACGTAATACGACGATGCCTTAGTTTGTCCATTCTTTTATACATGGTTACTCTCACCCTCGGCGCAAATGCCTGCATGATTTTTATAGGTTTTGTGATCATCCTAGAAGTAATAAATTAAGTAAACGAGCCTTACCCCGTATTGGTTGCGTTTATGAATGCCGCAAATAGGCAGCAATTCCGAGCACACTTGGCACCACAGGGGTGGTGGTGGCGATATATAATTGAATTGATATTCCAAGCAAGTTCCCTCTGCAAGCCTAACCAACGTCACCTCCGTAAAATCGATATACCTTCCCGTATTTTATTGAATCCGATGTTTTTGCCCCACGTGCCAACTTGTGGAAGAAAACTTTCAAATGAGCACCGGGCATTGCAAGCCCTAAGGAGGACACATATAGTTGCTGAAATGTCGAAAGGGCTGCGGGGTGACCGAAATACCCTGCAACCGAACTTTCCTCCATAAGGTTAACTTGTTCAATCGAGACTTCTTTGCCTAAAAAACGCTTTTACGAGGCCAGCTTTCATCCTGCCCTCTTTGATGTGGTATTGGATGTGAACGCCTAGAAGCCCTTTTTCACGTGGAGGTAACACAATTAGGCATATTAGAACACTCAGCGTGCAATTTTTTTCTGAACTCTGAAAGTACCTGCCAGAAAGCATTTTGTGTTCCGTGCTCTCAGGAAACCTTCATAGCCAAATTGGCTGGTTACTGTTATGCCCCACTTAAAAAGGCAGTTTTTTTATCAAATTTCAGTTTCTCATTCTTCAGGCTGGTTTTATAGGAGGTGCTTTTAAAGCAAAGGACTGTGCGCACCGTGGAGAAAAAAGACTCCCTTGGGAGCAGCGAGTGACCCCAAACTTCCACGTGCACGCGTTGCACGGGGCAGTACAACGAAAGGATAAGAAGACGAGGAATAAAATACAAAAGGAGCTAAAGTCTCTCCTGGCTTGTAAATAGTCCGGGAGCGACTTTGGCTTGCATACAAGCTACGCACCCATGCACGCTGTCCCATAAAATCAATTTTGCTGAACTGAGAAGGGCCTCTATAGCGTAGCAGCGACCGGGCTGAATGCGTGTTGCGATACTGCCGAGCCAATGTTGCCGAGCATTGCCGGCTGCTGCTGCGGAGTAGAGCATGTCTGCGAGGAGGCGGTGCCATCTGGTCGTGGATTCTCGGCTGCGCACTTGGCCACTGTGCTGCTGCCGCTGAAGCAGTACTATCAGAAAAACCGGGAGGAGAACTAAAGAAAATTGGGCCCATCTCCCCGCGAGGGGGACTCGAGTAAATGCGTCGCATAGGGGGTGGGTGTATTGCGTTAACGTTTGGTGTTTGGGGAGTTGGTGGTAGTGAATGCGTTGTATCAGCAGCTTCTTGGCGTAGTTTGAATGAGTCAAGGATACAAGGCGCGTTCGTAGCCTTTCAATCTGTGTCGGCTTTGTGGCGCAGTGGGTAGAGCACCCTGTACCTTGAGTTCCGCCCGCAGGGTCGTGGGATCGAAACCAGGCGCCGATAAGTATTATTTCTTTATATAGTGTAGGGGGAGGGGTTCGGACCTGTTGTTGAAAGCGAGGAGGGTCGCGTGATGCGGGAGAGGAGGATTGTGGGAGAGGGCGCACCTGCGCGCTGAGATGTTGCGGACGGACGGCGGACGTTACATGTGAGTTAAAGAAATGCTCCGCATTTAAAAGCTTTTACTGTATTTCTACCAGAAGTAGAAGGACGCAAAGAGGATACGTCTCTTAAAACTGCCTGTTGCAGGTTGCCTCGACAACACCGAACATTACTACAGAACGTAGTACAACGTTCAATATTATCGCGTTGATTCCACAATGATCCACCGACAAGGGTAGCAAACATCCTTGAAACGCTACGAAGTTTTGGCCAGAAGGACTGATTAGCATGATGAAAAGTTATTGTCGCTCAGTTTTCACTGCCCATATGCCTGACCATATGCATTCACTGCCCATATGCATTAAGGGACAAGAAGAGAGCGGAGTGGGTCAGGGAGCAAACTGGTGTTAAAGACATATTAGTAGAAATTAAGACGAAGAAATGGACGTGGGCAGGACATGTAATGCGAAGGCAAGATAACCGCTGGTCATTAAGGGTAACAGAGTGGATCCCTAGAGAAGGCAAGCGTTGCAGGGGGCGGCAGAAAGTTAAATGGGCAGATGAGATCAAGACGTTTGCGGGGATAAATTGGTCACAGTTGGCACAGGACCGAGAAAATTGGAGAATAATGGGAGAGGCCTTTGCCCTGCAGTGGGCGTAGATAGGCTGGTGATGATGATGATGATGATGATGGTGATATGCCTGGCAGGTGCTGTAATTCTCATCATTAACATTAAACTGTGGCTGACAATACAGTGGCAGAAAGTGCACGCTTTCCAGACAATCACAGGTCACCTTGCCTGTGGAGAGATTAAACAAGTATTCCACAAAGTTTATTGAAATGTATGCAGGGTTGACTGTTTAAGTAATCTCCAAGAAGAATAGGTGCCATCCATTTTAAACAGTAAATGAAAGTGCAAATATGCGCATCTTATGTTTTAGTGATATCGATACGATTACATTGTTAAAATTAACACCGCTGTGTGGACCGCTACATCTCGCTGCTCCTTGTAAGAAAAGCGTCGTTTTCAGAAGACCTCGTGTAGTCTTTATTCTGAATGATAAAATTTTCTGTATGATCGTTGTTTCAACGATGTTCAAGATCGGAGGAGCGATAATAAACACTAAGATTTTATTCTTTCAAAGAAGATCAGAAATTCCTGCCGCTTTTACCTCCGCACAGGACAGCATGATGCAATGCACACGTGTACGAGTAGGTTAGTGAAACATAGGCGAGTGAATGTGTGGATGACTATATCCAGGGAGTATACCACGGGCATTCCGCACATACCCAGTCTGATGTTGCTCTTTTATTTGCCGCCCCAAGTTTCTAAAGCGAAGCTTTCTACGTCTCACTCAAGGCGAGCATCCCGCGAATAAAAGAATAGGAGAGCCAACTTTACACAAGGGGTTTTACGAGCTGTTGTTAACAATTACAGCCCCTCAATCGATGTAAAATTGCGTATCACGGGCTGTTCCTTGTCGTGTTTGTTCGCAATAGGCTTCAATATAATATAAACTGTTAGCCACGGCAGAGTTGTGCAGCCGTTGATGGTGCGGAATGTAGAGGGATATCAGCGCAGCCCTTGTATGTGTGTACACTAGCGTTAGTACCTATGGATGCCCGGTTGGCCCACTATACTAATCACACGAATGGCTATAACACTTGTTAAGTTATCCGTTAATAGTCATAATTAGGTGCTTCACCACGGAGTTGTACACAATTAGAAACTTCGGCTTCCTTCCAATACATAGGCTCCTCCGGGGGGGTGTGGTTATAATAAACGGCTGAAACTCAAGCGTTACTCGACTACCCGAAAGCAAATCGTACAAAGCTTGTTTGTTGAAAGTACTGCATACTCATGGCAAGCATTAGGTGGTAGGTGTGAAGAATACCCACCAGTCGCAGTTTTATTTTAACTAACATAGGCCCGAAAGCCGTCTGGTTGCAGAAATTCCCAACGGATGGCGACCGCTATGCTAAACAAAAAAAATTTGTGAATTCGATCTCGAGATGAGTGTATCGTAAAAAATACCGCCAGCCTGGTTACATGCTTCTAAGTAGAAAATCCCAAAATTGTTTTTTGACAACTTTATGTGCAGCTTCTGTATGCAAAAACAAATTAGATTTATTAATGGGCTGAATATTTCTTGAGAGAGAGTATTCTTCTCAAAAAACGAGAAGAGTTAATTTTTTTGACATGGCCTGGTCTCGCTGGTAAATTTTGTTCGCAGTTGCTGTCAGCTGCTTTTAGAAATCAAAATCGCTTTTTGGGAGCAATAGGCATGAAACATTTATTACATATACCTCATACGAGCTAAACGTCACTGCAGATATGCTTGAATTGTCGGTACGCATTTCTTCATATTAATTGGAAGTTATTGAAAAATCTTGTAAAACAGTTATTAGAGGTTTTTACTGGTTTCATGTATCGGGAAAAACCTGTTCGATATCTCAACGGGCATGTAATATAAACAAGAATGTTGGGAACAAGGCTTTGCACTCCCCCCTCTCTCAGCGGTGTTTTTTGTGAAAATGTTTAGAACATTGAGCTCCTACATCTTAATAGGGTGTAGAATTGTCGAAATTACTTTTCGCGTAGAATGTACTTTATTTTCATGAAGTATGACCTATGAAAACCAATGGGTCACCACGGATGAAAATGGCGCTACATCGCCAAAAGCACGGCCGCTTTGACCACGGATAGCACAAATATAACGTGAGATCTTTTGTGTTTATGTTCTTTTTGCACTGAAGTGTTCTTCGGCGTATCCTAAAGCACGCAGGTCTTTTTAGGTGCGGAGTATAAACAAAAATTGGACTCTGTTTGCGGATGCAACCAAACTAACTCGCCCAACACAAAGCGTTACTGCGAATAATTTTCGTGATAGTTTTGCTGAAATTTCTGTCAAACGTGATTTCTGTACACAGAACAAAACTGAGGGAATGTACATGGTGTACAGTTAACTAGGAATATTTATTGGCTGGCGTCAAGAATATCACAACTGGTACATTGCATGTGGTCATTCAACCTGCCGCGGTGGTTTAGTGGCTGAGGCGTTGTGCTGCTGAGGTCGAAGGCGCGGGTTTGATTCCCAGCCGCGATGGCCGCTTATATGATGGAGGGGGTCAATTTAATCCCCAGGGGGTCAAAATTAATCCGGTGCGCTCCACTACGGCGCACTTCATCACCTGTGTTGTGTCTGACGTTGAACTCTATATTCAATCAATCAATCAATCAGGAGGTCAATGAGAAGCATTGGCGCAACAAAACATTTACCAGACGTAAATAGTGCGCGCAAAGATAACTGCCGTAAATATTACCGGAAAACGTTTCCATTTATATAATCTGAAATAAAAATATGACAGTACACGTAAAACAAAAAAGGACGGGGTGTGCCGCGAGGCTTATATCAAAAATAAAGCTCAACAACATACGACATTAAAAGTACTTACGCTTCCATTTTGTCGACCTCTACCTTTGTACATCCGTGTTTTATTCTGCGTACAAACTGCAGTTTTGCGAAACAAGGTAGCGAACGGAGGCGCACACTGAAATGGCCGCTGTGCTCTTTGTAAGACGATCTGAGAAAACGTCCTTATTCTATCGGAACTCTCCCATAATGCCTTCAATGCTACGTGTTTTACTTCCTTCTTTCTTCGTTGTGCAACATCGTTAGGCTTCCCGCAAAAGTTCACCCTAGTACCTCCACATGAAGTTCCAGAGTACTAAAGACAATCTTTCGGCGCCTTTTTGCGGCTTCACTAGCCGCCAAAAGTGCCGTGTTTTGAAATTTGTACCACGTTACCATTTTCTCCGATTTTCTTTCTGCCGGCTCAGAGGTAACTGAGCTGACTTGAATCCGAGTACAAGTTTCCTATATACTATATTTGTTGCTGTCTTTATTTTGGCCACGTGTGTGGCCTTGTCAATAAAAACTGTTGCGTAACTTTAGCGACTAACTGCACGATGTCGCGTAACACACTTCTCTTTTTCTGGAGGTCGGGTTTCGGCAACGATGGTTTCTGTAAGGCGGTAATGTTCAGGGCAGGGTTTTTAAGAATGTAAGCATATGTCCATCCGCAACTCCACCCACGTTTGCATAGAGTGTTCGTTAATCTGGAATGCGACTATGAAGCCTAACAAAACAAATAAACTAGGTTTCGCCGTAATGAACCCTTCGGAAGAGGAGCTTGATTACCTAAGAACGCCGTGCTAGATATCGTGATTAGGAAGGGCGAGAAAAAATAAATGACATTAAAAAAGGTGAATATCTTCGAGGGGGGAATTCCTTATTCCCCTTATTGTACAATGGAAAATTATGGACTACGTTCTAGGAAGAATTCATATTTAAAGACCGTTACCTGTCAAATTCAAACTGTCCAATTCAAGGACAGCGCTTCTGGGCAGACTAAGTCCGGGGATGCCTTGCTGCTCTTCTTGCGCGCTGTATTCACCTGCCAGAAAGCGCGATCGTACGGTGTTGTTCCAGGTTCGAAATGTTGCCTAGTCCTGTATATAACGCGGCCGGATACCACGGGAGGCTGTACTGGATGGGTTGAACCATGCTAGGTGAGGCTCTCTGGGGCACAAACAGTATTTCCTCACCAGACAAGGATTTACCAACCCTAGTTGAGTTCATTTGCTACAAACCTCGAAATGATTACACAATCACATTATCGGCCTTCAGGCACTCGACAGGCGTGGCTGCACATCTTTGGGAGAGGCCTTCCTCCTCAGTGGGCATAACTAGGCTCGACATCAAGACAAAGACATTAAGGTAACTGCAGGTTGCGAAAAGGATTATAAATGCGGCAGCTCAAATCGGACATAATAATCTCGCAAACACCAAGAAGGATCAACTATTTTTGTTGCGTTTTCAGAATAAGAACTCTTGTATATGAGATTACAATTTCAAGAAATAAATAACCGCACCCTGCGGTCAGCCATGTGTACGACATTTGTGAAGTCAAGCGCCTTGTAGGACTGCCCACCAAGCGGCTATTCACTAGAGAATAATTAAAAAAAAAACATGCTGCGTTGCTTCGGTTTCAGCGGAACACAATGGCGGAAATACGAGTAGTGGAACTGTTTCCTTACACGAAATATCGTATTCATACAAATGAATTCGTAGCAAAGATGTATCGCGTTTCAACTGCTTTGTCAAGAGGCAGACCGTGGTGTTGGTAGGCTGTGCCGTTGTAGCCTGAGCGATACTGTGACATACGGTGACAAACGGTAATATCTTCAAAAAAATAAAATGGGCCCTACTGGCGATAACAAAAAAGTATAATCAATGAATCTGTTCATTATCGCTGCTCCTGCAACCAAACCTCATTATTTTGGTTGGCTTGTTACGTAATGAAGAATAACGTTTACACAAAAAGACTTGTATTTTGCTGTCATTTCCGGGAGAATGTTGTCGCATTCCAAGCCAATGTTCTTCACTGGACGTGAAAAGTCAAATGGTAAAGTTTCCCATCTGCCAGCGTCTCTGTAGAAAACAGTAAATAGCATTCGCGGCTTGGTTCCCGCAATGGTCAGACTTACGATGCCCGGAAAGTCAATCAGGACGTCTGGCGTAGAAAGCTACTGTCAAGCACTGATTGCCGCGTTTCCGCACAAGTTCTGGTTTCTTTCGCCTAATATTGAATCGCGCCTAGTTTACGCTTTATGTCCTACTTATCGCTTAAGAAAACGTAGACATGATACACATTTCATTGCATACCCTTCATTTTTTGGGAGGAACAAGGTCGAAGGTGGCGTCAGTGAAAACAAACTCAACCTAGCTCGTCCCAATGTGAAATCTGCCGGAACAGCGGAGCTATGGTTGTATTGCTTTGAGTCGAAGGTAAACGGGGGCTCGTCCGAGAACGGCTGCGCAGTCACCACGCAAATTCTACCGTTCGCACTAGTAAATCGGGAGCTAAGCGTCAGCGTTAAACTTTAATCGAGGACGACTCAGCGAGCAATGGAACAAAACATGATAGGTTTAAAATTAAGGGACAAAAAGAGAGCGGAGTCGTCCACGGAACTGCCGTATGTTAAAGACATACTGGTATAAATTAAGAAGAAATGGGCGTGGGCAGAGCGCCCATGTGAAGGAAAAATAACCGCTGGACTTTGATGGTAACAGTCTGGATCCCTGGACAAGGCAAGCGTGGCAGGGGGCGGCAGCAACTCAGCTGGACAGATCAGACCGACAAGTCTCCATGGATAAATTGGTCGCGGTTAGCACAGGACCGGGATAATTGGAGATTTATGGAAGAGGCCTTTGCCCTGCAGCGAGCGTGGATAGGTGGAAGATGATGGCGATGAAGTGTCAGCAAAAAGAGGCGCCTTCCTCCCTCTCACCCCTGGCGACAGGATGAGCAACCTTCTCCTCCGAGACCCCTGCGCCCTTTATTGGTGGGTCTGGAATCCTTGTGAAAACCTTCTCTTACCCCTGCGTTACGCACCGCCCACAGCAGATTATCAAAAGGGCTCGACCCACAGTAGCTGCGCTTAAAATATCGAGTCCATCATTGCTAAAAAACAGTTGAGTAAATGGGGAACATAAATAAAATATTTTTAAAATTACAAATGATCGCCACTAAAATGTACGCCTCTGAATGAACACCATCTTGCCCCCTTGGTAAAGGAGCTGAGCATCTCTATTAATTATCTAAATGCCTCATACGGAAAAACCTAGATATCAAGACCCGATTTATCTAAAGGGAATGGCGAAGCAGGACTGACAAAGAGAAGGGAAGTTCTGATTGGCTAAAACGGGTTGTGTGGAACGTTTTTTGCAGAGCATGTTTTAGGGTTGTGTGGAGCATCTGCTAGAGCCTTGAGATACCAAATCCGGTTTCACCTTTACCGCTTCCTTCTCGTTTTGTGAAGGCACTGAGCCGAATGAAAAACTAGTGCGAGAATCTCTCAGCTGTTTTCCTAATGTAATCGTTTCATGAGAACGGAAATTTTATTCCTAAAAATATATGTAACGCTTTTTTCATAGCGCTTATAAAGCCGCCTGCCCTTTTTTTGAACGAAATCCCGAAACAGTAATTATGTAATAGAGCTTAAATGTTTTTTATACCGTGTCTGACGTCCACCGCGGACAGTAAAAAGAACCCTTTTGTCTTTGAACCAGTGGGTTTATCAGCAGCACTTTCCGAAGACGTCGCAGGAAAATATGGTTGGTTTAGAGAATTCACATGCACAAAAGAAAAAAACTACCGCCTGAGAACATTCGCCAAAATAAATCCCATCCTTGCGGCCAGCTTCACATTCTACGCATACAGCCAAATCCTCAACGGGTATAACCTAAATACTTTTGTAGCGAAATTTCACTACGGTAACACTGGCAGTTTTCGCGGGGTGACCGGTTTGACCTTTCGAGCTGGAGGTCAAATCACACCTCCTTCCGCAAGCAAGCGCCCGACACGGAGAAGCGGCCCGATGGAGGGCTGAGGTTGGCGGAAGCGGAGACAAGGTGGTATAATGGGGGCACGTAAATGGCAATTCTTGCTCTCCCAGACGCACGGTGATACAACTTGTGTTCCACTTCCTTAGTCTTTGTTTAGGTTCGCGCAAGTTTTATTAAAGAATAACTCTTTCAAACTAGCCAAGCTAGAGAGAGAGAGAGAGAGAGAGAGAGAGAGAGAGAGAGAGAGAGAGAAAGAGAGTCTAGCAATCCTTCGGCAGAGAGATAGGCGTGGAGGGAACGTAGTCGTCCGCAGGACCCGAGTCGCCACCATGCGGAGCGCCCGGCGTGGAGCGCGCGATGGCGGGAAGAGATAGCCGACATGATAGAGATAGGCGAGGTGGGAGCACAGACGAGCGCGGAAGCCGTATCGCCACCTTGCGAGTGAAGGCGATAAGCGGCGCCACAAAGGAAGGCCAGGAGGCCACGTGCGGCGCAGAGACGTGCGCGATGGAGAAAGACGAACATCCAGCTGTGGTCGCTCATGCAGCGGCAACGCCTAAACAACGTCGTGAGGTGAAAAATATAAAAAAACAGTGTATCTGTTGCAAACATGTCTGCATATCACTGCGAAAATACAATGACCACACCTTGAAAATGGGCCTAGCCAGGGCAGTAAAGATTTCACCATCGACTAGGGTTACCCAATTCTAAACCAAAGCATTTTTATAGTGTATATCCGGATGTTGCTGTGGCATGCAAAAAGCGATGTTAAAAGCAAAAGCGACGTCTGAAGGATTTAAATTCGTTTTTGCCACATCGCAGTGGTATGTTGAAACAGTAGATGTTTGCAAAAAATTGCACTGGGAAAATCCTAACAGCCAAGCCGGGTCACTCCTTGCTACTTGCTTCGAGTTGCGAATGTGGAAAGTTTAAGCTATGTGAAACGTAATGAGCAACTGCTATAAATACTTTTATACGCACAATAATAAACTGAGCTTTCAACGCGAAAATGGTGCTTTTTTTGTATTGAAAACCGCGAACTAATCGCGGCATCGTTTATTACATTATTCAGAGCATTATGAAGGATATTTGGTGTAAATTTCAATGCCATTGCGAACATAACTGCAGATACAAAATTTCCGCTCAAGATTTAAGCTATTTAAGCGCTTATTTAAGATTTAATCTATTTTTTGGCAGTTGTACGTCGTAATAAAAGTATCCAGAGTAATGTCATGGTAGTATAAAAACGGAAAATAACATGAAGCCACGCCCGTATGTTTGTCACGGTGAGTGTAGATATAATTTCTGTTTATCTTGGCGGCCTTAACGAATGAAATATTAACTGGTAGCCGTAAATACAGGTTCGAGTAGAAATATTTGTAGACACGAGAGAACCAATCTCGACAAACCACGTTGTAGTTCTGTAAATGTGTGAAGGCACCTATTGAAAGTGACACAACAAAAAATCACCATGCAAGAGAAGACGGGTTCTAGGCAATGGCACCGGCAGACATGCCGTGCCATCCCCTCCTGTATTTTTCTAATGCCAAACGCATCGGCCGCTTCACAATGGGAGTGAGTGGGATGCACGTTTCGGCCACATGTCACGAGGTGGGGCCCTGAGCATAACCAGGATCACGCGATCGCAACTGAATTCAAGCGTGGGCGTGTGCTGATGCCAAGGCTAGTGATGTTTGAGACTCCCGATGTTGCGGCGCTCTTGCCAGCGATAGAGCACTCTGCCGCGTCGTGGAGCACGTATTTCCAGCGTTTCCGATTTCCACCATTCGTTGCCCCAATAGTAGTCGATCGCGTGACAATTGGGGAACTGTGGTAGGATCGAATAGAAGGACAGGGGTTGGTTTGCCGCTCGAGGGTGGCGCGTTTGCCATTGAAAAAAAATTCCCGCGCCTTCCCGCGAGGGGAACGCGAGTAAATGCAGAGCATTGGGGCCTCAGTACTGATTGAAGGCAGTGTTGCTTCCATCGCTTCTTCCGTGATGCTGGAGTAGCAGACACGAGTAAACATGGGCACGAGCGTCAACTAAGGAAGGAAGGAGCAACGCAGTGACTGAAACACGAGCGACCGCTAGCCGCTATATTTGCAGCGCGCGCAGTAGAGGGATAGCAGTACGGGGAGGAGAGCGCGCATGCGCAAGCAGCGCGCGCCCTTCCACGACCCACCGCGCTGCTATCACGCACCTGTTAGGCCGAGACCGCGACGGAGCGAACGGGCTGACTACGACGCATGCGCGCGCCAGCTGCTGTTGAGAGAGAGAGGAGGGGAGGAGAGGCGCACCTGCTGCGGACGCGAAACTGTTGACACCGTCCGACGCAGGAACAGGCTAGGCTAAGAAATGCTCTGCATTTAAAAGGCCGGAGGCGATGGCCACGCACGGCTGTTGCTGTAAGTGCCAGGTGAATGCGCGCTAGCGCCGCAGGAGTAGTAGCTTAGCGTAGAATGGTGTGGTTCCTGTCTAGGTGGCCCTATCTCTCGTTAGATATGCAGATCGTATCGCCCTTAGTGTCGCAATCGTTTCAATAAAGTGGACGGCCCAAGTACGTCGACTGATACGGATGTTCAGCACAGTGCTCTTCAAGAAAAGCAATAGGCACATTGCGCTGATGCTTGCCTCGTAAGCAGCAGCGCCGTTTTCTATACCCTGGTGGTTCGGGGGGTCATTTCCGTTGTGAGAGATGCCACGCATATCACGGGCTTGGTTCGTATCCTTCATATTACGTAAGTGTCAACGCTCTGCCCCAAACACCAACCGCCAGGATTATCAGGAGTGACGCACGGGCGCCCACACAAAGAAGGCATCAAAGATAACGTCATAATAACAAGGCCGAGAAGAACGGACAGTTTAGGTGGCGCAGGCAGGTGAAAGTATGTCAGTCGCTGCTATTGTAGCCGACCATTCAGATTGCAGATAATACAAATGGCAGGGAAGAACCAGTGCATTTATCACGGCCGTCTTTCTTTACACCATGTCTCAGTGTCAACCCCATAGATCGTTGGCACGGCATGCTGCAGGCAGTGGGTGATAACGGCTCGAGAAATCGCCGCTCCTTTATTGATGCTCTAGCGTACCTTTAGTAGGAAAAGTGCTGCGCTCATAGCGGCCTCGGTGCACTGCAACGTGCGTATAGCCGGAATGACGGCAAGTTCTCTGTTCGGCTTGTTTCGTCGCAGTAGTCACTTCATTTTAAATCACACAATGAAGAAGCAGAGAGCAAAAAAAAACATAGCGGCGCTTCCCCAGGTAGATTGCTACTGCTCGAATTGTGCTTCGAGAGACGACCTGAAATTTTCTTTTGATATATTCCCTGTAGAGGTTTTAAACAGTAGGCAATGATTAGAGAACATCCCCGCGTGCTCATTAGTAAATAGGTCAATTTAGACCATGCAACTTTTGATTCTCCTTCTCGGCTGCATGATTTTCATACCTCTGATTGAATGACCTCACGTCTTCATCTAGAACAAAGGCCATCCGAACTTGGCCCTTTTTATGCTCGTTTCTAAGTATCATCCAACTGCCACCAGTGTTTAAGGTACATTTCAAATGTTATCGATGCTTTGGTAGAGCTTTAGGGCCTAAAAACTAGTTCGCAATGTCCTAATTATACGAATAAAGGACACTTCAGTTTTCCGGAGGGTTTCTATAAGGGAGGAATGAAGAATTTTTGAAGATGTTTCAGAACGTTAGGAAAACTGCCGGTAGGCTTCGTGAAATACAAAGCGAACTGCTTTTTTATAATCTCTTCCTTTTTGTCTTTAGTATCACGTCTTTTTCTTTATTGATAAAACGTCTGGTGGTTAACACTCCCATTCCTCATCCCGAGTGAAAAAATCGTCTCTGGCTTTTTTCCCCTCGATACTCTAAACATCGTGCCATACGAAGACGTTTTTAGGTAAGGCGAATTCGGTGCACTCCTGGGTCCTGGGCAATAGTATGTATCAAGACTTTTATACGGAATGACATCTGCTGGACAATTTAAAATTATTCGCAGACACACGCCCGAACAACGCTTGCATTTTCAATACCGAGTGTTCCGTACATCTGCAGGGATTATTTTATTTTCGCTTTAGTTACATCTTGTTAGCATGTGCCGGAACAATTACATACCCTTAACACCGAGATAACTTGACCAAGAAACGTCTATGTATGGGTAAAGCAAACGAAGTCCATGAATTTCTTCATCTATTATATACCAGGGTCTCTACTCGTTTTTTGCGATCGAATGCCCGTTGGCATGAAATAACTTATTTACAAATATACATGGGCACCCGTCTCTCGAAGGAAGTCAAGGAGGGAGTGGTGGTGGGGTCCCCAGAGCTACCGCTGAAGGTCGGCTCTCGTAATATTTTTAAATTTCAAGGTGGAAAAGTTTTGCTCGTCATACAATAGACGTCAACTCCCAAATTTCAACGCGGATGGAGGACTTTTTGACGCTTTTTTGCTTTTTTTGTGTGTATGCCGCGCCTATACCATACACGCGAACCTCGGTATCAGAACTCGCTTAATTCCAACTTCTGGTTTATTCGAACGGAGTCGGCGGTCCCGACAAAGATATTGTTTAATTTGAACAAATGTTCTTGCTCCTTATAACTCGAATTAATGAGGTTCGATTAATAATGTACTTGCTATTTAATCTTCCCTAAAATCTTTGGTGTCACAAAAACAGGTAATTTACTGCAATCATTCCTGAAACTTTCTCTTTCTTGTTTGCTGAACAGATGAGCACAGGGCTATTCATGTCATGTAGTCGCAGAAAAATAATGTAAAAGGAAGGACACCAAGTTGTTGTAACCGTGCTGCGTAATTTTCTTATGCCTTTTTTTGCTACTCCTTTCTGCAGAGCCTTTGGCGCGGGGGGTGTAATGAATAAATGAATGAATAAATAAATCTATATATAAATACTGTGGCTAATTAAACGTCCCAATGAATAAACAACCTGGGCACCTATTGGTTCATGTGGTTCGTCTTCTCTTTAGCTTTGTTCCTGTCTTAATGCTCGCTAGTACGAAGAATTCCTTAGCTCCTAGGACATTTGTAGAAATTAAGGATTATGGGACTCTTATATGAGGTGTCTGGAGCGCAAGGCTAAAATCGTACTTTACATTCGGCGTCTCATTGCCGGGGCGCCAAGTGCATCCTGACTGCAGGGGGATTATGTTACTTGGAAGAGACGTTGCCGAAACAAACTCAGTTTAGGGTCCTCCGCTCACAGAGGCGTATGTGCCAGCCTGGCGTTGGGAGGTCCCTACACCTGTGCTAGCCAAGGACCCTGAATTCTGTACGTTAGTAGTTGCTACCCTACCCACAAAAGGGGGGTATTTGTGAATTGTGTTCTTTCTCATTGATCACAGACAATTGCGGGAGAGCTAATCTAGTTCCCAATTCTGTTACAAGCAGCAAAACATCTTGCGAGTACGTTCTGCAAATGCAGTGAAACATACAGAAGTATTTTTCAACTGTTCGAGCGAGAAACAAGTGTGAAGTAGATATAAAATATCTAAAGGGAGTTCTCATGCCTGGGATGGGCAGTCAAAAGTGTTCCGTTGGCAAAGTGTTCGGTAATTTAATGTTTCGGTTAGGGTAGGGGTATTTATTTAGCAATCTACAAATTGGCGTTTTCTGCAAAAAGTACATTTGAGTTATAACTACTGTTCATTTATTTTTGATTGGTTGGCAACCTGCCATAGCGTTGCTGGGGCGGGTGTAGTTCCCCAGGTTATTACTTTTATTTTTGGGAGGGGGGAACAGGAAAAAAGTACTGGAAGAATCGGTTGCGTCAAGGTTTGGATACAGATTTCCAGAGATACTGGCAGGGGTCAGAAAAAGGAAACGTAGGACTCTGTAAACATACCTCATATGGCAGCACCCAATTGAAACTCATCGAAACGGCTACTAAGGTACAGAAGGAAGCACCGCCGGGTTCAGAACTGGAAGCAAATTCCAAAAGAATGATGGGTACTTGGTTAACCGAAGTGTGAAGCAACGCCCACTCGCTCAAGAAGCACAACAACCATGGCAACGACCACATCGCTCTATCATAATGTCCAGAACGTAACCAGAAAGTATTCAATTTCAAATAATTACATGTTATAGTCGCTAGCGTATAGGTAGTGCTGCCATGTTTCTTTGTTTCTGAACCAACCATCAATTTCCGCACATCTGTGATTACCTCCCATGTGCGTTGATGCATCCACCGTTCTCTGCAATTAAACTGACGTCCTAACATTTGCATAAAGAATGCCCATGTCTCGTCCAGAAGACCGAACTAGCCTTGGGGCCGTTGGAGAGTTGTTTCTCCTTTTTGATCAACAAATAAAAATAGGGAAAGTCAGTGTTGCTTAGCCGCACTTATGTTCCTTCAGGAAGGCCATGAGCTAGTACGGCGAGGATTGCGGAGTGCAAACGATGAATAATTTCAGTAACTGCAAACTTGGAACGCTCCAAGAGTTTGATGAAGTTTCTAGATTTCAGGTAATTTGGTTGGACGGCTACCTATAGCCACACTGGTTGAAAGATCCCCTTATTACCATCCGGCGCAGTTGCGTATAGCACCTCGAGCAATCAATTTAAGACATGATAAACCACTCCCTTTCTGTCGCTGTTTTCTTTCTACTTCAATGCGTATTAGTTTTTACGTTCCGTTCATCACGTAGATCGACGATGTTTGTGTTTCTGTGGAGAAAGTTATGTTGGTGGTGCGATGAAGGAGAAAAAAACTGTGTCGTTTATTTTTTCAACAACGATGGCTTTTTCTGCCTATAACACGCAACAGCCCCAGTTGCTCGGCACGTTGTCAGCGCTTCTCCAGAGATGAGTTTTTAGGGACTCGTGGTAGAGGCTAATCGTGCATTTTGTTAACGTAGACGGTGGCACTGATCGATGATCACTTGCAAAAACCAAATTACCTATTGCTCTTTCACCAAGACCACCTTGGGAAAACTCTCGTGTTCGAACTCTCATATGGGACTCAAATTACGAAGTTTTCATGTTGCATCATGCGGTAACAAAACAACCTATGTATTGCAGCCGTTTTAAATAGTATAAACCTTTCTCAGCCATCGACAGCTCTTCTTGTGGTCGTTTGATTGCTGCGTACCAAAACTTAAGAATCTGCAGGAACTGCCCCACATTCGCTTTGGAAGCAGTTATTAGTCATAGTATACGATGCCGGGTAATGTTTACTTTAAACAACTATGAGAGTTTGCAAAGTTCAGCGCCCAACCCAGCCTAGTATTTTCGTATAGATAAGTAGAGAAACTGTGCAAGAAGGCGATGCATTCAGAACTCTGGCCCTGCCATACAATGTCTATCTTAAGCTGAAATCTTCCGGGGCAAATCGGCGTCGATTAACATCGTTATAAGCTGCGGCCATCTAGAAAAAAGTGGCGTCATTAAGAGTGTCACCAATCAAAGGGCGACTATTGGTTACCACAAATATAGAGTCTCGTCGTAGTGTTTTTTTTAATTAAAATATATATGCGTTAGGTATCAACTCTCCAGTATTCTCCGTTGAGGGAAATAATTGATTAGATGCGAAGCATCTTATGCTCTACGCTGTGTCCCTCCCTCCCTTGTCCCTGTTGACCGCCGTCCGCACACCTACTGCGCCTGGCTGGCCAGGCACAGCTGATGAGTGTGGCAGGATGCCCTTAGGGATTCGCCAACCAAAGAATTCATCACGAGATAGCTTCGCGTTCAACCACTTTTGTCATCTTCCCGTAGAGGAACCCTGAGTACCACACCCCCACTGCGCATGCCTGGCCAGGCATCGCTGATAATGATTACGGCAGGATGCCCCTATGGATTAGATTATATGCGAAGCATCTCATGCTCGGAGCTGTGTCCCTCCCTCCGTTGTCGTTGTCCGCCATCCGCTTGATACTTTCGTCTGCAGCATGCAAAGCTGACCACATTGTGAAAGGGCGCATTCAAGTAACTCGAGAGTTCTAAGGCACAGACAATGCCGCGTAAGAGTTTCTGCAGTGTCTCATGCTTTGACTTAAGATTGGTCGATAGTCACCGTGAGAAATATTTTTCCTTACTTTTTCCACGTAAAACTTGTGCTTGTGGTCGTCATTCTATGCAAAGGCTTCTAGGAAGGTCTTGAGAAGACGAACGAATACGAGAAACGTGCGCAGGCAGCGTCATCAATCATGTTCGTCATCTTTGGAGAGTCTGTCATACCACTACCTACACTAGCTCACAGGGGATAGCTGAAGTCTGTCCTTACAGTGCGGTCGTGAAGTCCTACTTTGAGTGTCATAAAAGCACGCGTGAACTACATTCCTTTTTCCTGTGATGCAGCTGCCTTTTGCGTTGCCAAAACGTTTGGATGTTTTCTCTTCTATATTTTGTGCTACCATAGGATGGAGTAAAGGTTGTCTCAGTGATCGAAAATAGTGTGTACTATTACAAGGGGAGTCTTCACCACCTGTTCAAGTATTGTCTCGGGTGTCACTCCCGTGAGTTTTCGGGCCAACGATTTTATAGATTTTATCTATGAATTTCTTTTGCATTTGAAATATTCAGTTAATGTTTACGCAGATGATTGTGAATTGTAGGAGGAAATTGCAAGCTTATAATACGGAGGTATTTTACCGTAACTAGAGCTGAAAGATTCTACGTTGACGCCACCAAATTATTACTGAAGTTGCTCTTAAATATATATAAATGCAACATTGATTATTTAGAAGCGTTACCCGAGACATATTATTATGTTGCGGAATGGGGTCATTGCAGCTAGAAAATTGGGCAATAATATTGCCACATATATTACCTAACCATTCATCTCTATGCATTGACGGCTGAAATGCTCCACAAAGTAGAACGTACTCCAATTCAAATTTCTTACAGGTATTTAAAAAGATTTTGAGCCAAAGAACTCGTCTAGACTACTTAAAATCCTCAATTTCTCATGCATTTCGCATGGCGTTGGGTGGTTGGTGCTTCGGTTTATCTTTTTAGTTTTATGTACGATTGCAGTTTGGTTGTACCCTGATGCATTTGTTACTTTTCCTCTGTGATTAAAATAACTTTACACCAGTAAAGTAAATACAATACGATGAAGAAATAATTAAAACCATTGGCTGTACATGTCCCTCTGCTTGCCACAAGCAGGCTTCTAGGTTTGTTGTTTCGACGAAAAAATAGTTTCACCGGGTGTCTCGGCTCACATTTTTAATTTATCTTTATTCACACGTTGTAGGTATGACCGTAGACCTTTGAAGGTTAAATTTTATTTGGGCAAGAGGTCCATGTTCCTACCGCTAGGCCAAGGTCTCTCCTGTGCGACGACCTAGAGTTCGCGCAGGATTCTGTACCCCATTACAAAGTCGCCAGCCCCCTCGATTCTGCTAAAGGAAGATCTATACTCCTGACGTAGAGAACGTACTAGAAGCACCGGGGGCAAAATAATGCTTTTTCTCCGAAGCGAACTCTGTAACCTGATACGACTGCACTCAGTACAAGGCAGCTGGGAGTCAGCTTGATTCCACGGACAAAATCGCCTTTAGATTGCCACCATGTGCTACTAATGCAGAGTCTGAAGTATAATTTTCAACTTACACCGTCTTCCGTCCTAGGTGAATTTGATTCTGCTATCGTGTAATCTTGTTTTGCTTTTTTTACAGGTTTAAAAATCGCAGAAGTTTCCATCGTGTTAGTTTCTACTATGGCGTCTGTTGAAGTGGTAATGTGGGCGTTGCGCGGCGGAAAAAAATGTGGAGTTTGCGCGTATTCGTGGTGAGCCAGCTATTCAATAAAGAACGCGTTTTTTAATACAAGTTTATAAAGGAACCCTGCAACAATTGTTAGCGACTATTCTAATGCGTTTGGTTTGAAAGTCTATGATTCAAGCAATCTACTCCCACAAGAATTAATTAAATCTGTCGGGTATCACCCCAGCTACGGAAGATAAAAAAAATAACGCATAGTCGTTCCTTCTCGACTCGACCCTGGGCTCCGCGGCGAGTATGCGTAATTTATTGGAGAGGGTTCGGAACGTGAGTTCTCTTTGTAGCCTTCGACACATCTCCGGAGGGGAGTTTTCGTTTTTTTTTTTCTCGGCGAGGCTGCGTGCTCTATCGGAGAGAATTTGCATCAGGACTTCTCTTTGCAGCCTTCGATACATCCCCGGCGGGAGAGTTTTCATTTTTTTCCTGGTCAACGTGGAGTAGTATATTTCCGGTGTTGTGTAAAAAAAAGCAATTATGGGGGCTTGCTCGCAAGCGCGTGTTCTTGGTGGTAGGTCGTTTTAGTACGTAGTACTTGAGCGTCGGCTGCCGCGGTTTTCCTGGGGCGACGGTGGTCTAACCGAGAGAATGGTGGGAACACCGAAGACTGAAAGAAAGCGTAGGAGGAGAGTTTTGTGAAATCGGTAAAGGGAGGGCGGTAACCCGAGGAGGAGCAAGAGCTCCTGCGAAAGTGTGATGGGAGACCAGTATGGGAGCCCAAGCAAGGCACGTTTGTGGAAACCGCCCTCGCACTCTACTAGCGCCCCAGAGAGGAAACGCAGAATGAGGCATCCACACAAGAAAGCGTCTTGTTCTGTCAACTTCACAAGAAGCACAAAAGCCGGGCCACCACGCGCTTCGTGCTGCACTTTCATCGCTACTCAGGGTCCTTCGTCCTAGTCCTCGTTGCGCAGCTGATCCTAACCACGCGACATTTTCGCGGGAGGTTCACACACGATTTACACCCGTGGCACCGACACGCTGCGAGAGAACGGCAGACTAAAGCGCACCGCCTTGCGTTCGCTGATCAAACGCTTACTTTTTGAGACACAGCTGCTATTTGCACTGACTAAGAACACTGCAGTTCGCGCTGCGAAGAGCTTTCCCATTATGGAGAATCCTTACCGTCATTCGTGTTTGTTAAGCAATAAACGCTTGTTGTCGAGTTGTCTCTTTGGAAATGAATGCCTGTTACCACTGATGTTCATGTTTTGTACCACCCCTGCTATGATCTTGTAAAAGATCGCAGTATCAATAAATAAATAAATAATAAATAAATAAAGTATTAGCAGAGTCCGTCAATGCTTTACATTGATTGACGGACTCTGGTATTAGGTTCGTCACTCCAACTACGCGTGCTCTCGAAGCCCAAACAAAACGCCAAAATTTACGTGGAGGTCCTGGCCTACATAGATTGGTGCACGGCGCCGACGACGGCGGAACAAACCGGAAATATGAGAAAGAACGCAGTAACAGCCAATAGATCAGCTGGCGCTGTGATGACGTAAAGAAAGGGGTGTATGAAGATGGTAATTGAAGACAGCGCGTTGGTTTTTTGCTCATTTTTCACAGAGAAAAGCGACCGTTCCACTTTCCGTGTACGTGTACTCTTCGGCTCTGGTATTTCTGGCTTTGTAACCTGAATATAGCGCCGGTTTATTTGCACTGTTCAAAACGTGCTGCATGGTCCGCTTAGGCCGAAAACCCATTTCTTTGAAGCGAGTACCACGCTCAATACAAATTCAAACACGGCGGCTACGTTTCAGTAAACGCTCAAGAGCGGTCACCACGTGCTCGAAATCGAAATATATTTCGGCATAGTTTCAATGGTTCACCTCGAACGGTACTTCACCTTGTGTACAGAAACGGAAGCTGCCCGAAGCTCGAAGACAGATTTCCACGCGTGGCGTGTACGTATGCACGACATAGGTCAATATTTACGTGGTGTTCTCGTTGTCTAATATATCCTAAGAGTAGTGTGGCATGAAGGAATGCTGCGCAGCAAATCATCTTGAAGATATGTCACCACAAATAAGCAATTGCTCTCATTCTTCTACAAGCTTTGAGAAAGAAAAGTGACCATCTCGTTGGCGTTGGCTGGAACATTGCTTATTTTTCCAACAATACCAAACTGCCTGCTCACCATTACGCGTGATATGGACAGCGGCGTAAAGTTTTGAACATTCAAAATAAAAGCAGAATAACTATACCCTAGCTCGTAAAAACCCAAAAAAAGTCCTTCTTCCAGACGGTTACAGAGCTTTTTACAAATAATCGAGTGACAAGAAACTAAAACCAACAAATAGGTTGAAGCTCCTTCGTTGGAGCCTGTTAGAGCCTTAGAAGGGAAGTGACGTCGGCAAGACGTTCGCGGCATAAAAGCACTCAGTTTTAGCTAAATTTTAGGGTTTTAATTATCTTCTTTCAACTTCCAACACTGGCCACCCTTTTCAACGGCAATGTTCCGACATAATCCTCGTACGCCATTAGGAAGGGTAATATTATTATAAATAAAAATGCAGTCGATCGTTACAGTTCCTGCAAGTTATTTCCACTAAGTCATTGTTCATTTTTCTTCTTACTAATACGCCTGTACTATTTAGGGCTGAATGAAGCTACTCCGAAACTCCAGCCATTGCTGTCCCCGAGGTAACGTTGTGGTTGGTTTTAACGTGTGGAAGAGCTGGGGCACCTCCAGCGCAATTTACAACCGTCAAAAATTTCTTTCTTTTGGTGTGAAAGGCTCTTGGCTAAGGTATAAAAATAACGCGCCATTTTTATCACTTCAAAAATTGCTTGAGGCTTCTGAAAGCTGCTTATCTAATCTCCCTGATGAAAGGCTTGGAAATGACAAGTTTTTGATTCAGCAGGCGCGGATGTATGCTAATATTGGTGGTCTTTCCTAGCTGGCATACAGGATGCGGCGAAATAATACCCACGGAGAAAAAAGGAAATCGCGATATGTGCACACGTGAAGTGATTATTTTAGCCGAGGAGAATAAAACACGACGTAAATGCTACACTGTCTTATGAGGGCGTCCACACAGCGTCATGCCGGAATCGGGAATATCAAGATCCGATATCAAAAAGTATTATCATCGGCAAATGCGGGGTTTACTCAAATCTGAACGGTTCACGCTATCTACACGCCATCACTCTACGTTCTCTAGACAGGATGTAAATGGCTGGTTATTCCAAACTTGGTTTTTTTATCAGCTTACACGCACTTTTTTTAATTTTGGCCCAATCGCCTTCCTTAATGTGCCACGCAGTGTTTAGGCGCTGTTTTATGTGTGTCCTCGAAGTTCGTACAACTGTGTTTATGTAGTAAATTCATCTTATAAATATGGCAGTGCATTTGTATCCCCGATGCACCACTAAATGTTATAAACTGCCTAAAACTCATCTGCTCAGTGTTTTCTTGTTTTGTTTTCTGCATTGATGCAACATCACAACTCTCTAGCAACTACGAGGAGCAGCGGTAGATGATACGCCGCACTTTTTTGTGAAACTTGGAGGGCAAGATGGCTACGTAGTTGTAGCGTTATATCCTTTGGCGTTCTGGACGTACGCTGATCGCGCTCAGATGAGTCAGGCGATATCCCTGCAGCTAATGAATTAACTGCTGGCCGCAAGATTTGCGGTCGTGGTAGACTATCCCCCAAATCCTATGGCCTACAATCGTTCTGGCTTCAGGGTGGACACCGTTAGAGAAGACGTAAGGTCAGAAGGCAATCTTGTCTAAACGGGTCTCGCGATGGCTCCTTGTTCAACCTCAAGTTTGTGTGTTTTTGCTTACTTTGGTTTTCTTTTGCTGGCCTAGCCGCTGGGAGATTTATTGGTGCCTAAATAGCCCAAGGCGTGTCCGGCCATCTCTCACAGACTTTGCAATTGGTGTCTATTTGCCGTAGGTGCTCCTTGTCCTCTTTCGCTACAGTGGTCGACATTTTGTGTCCGCCGGAACAATCAGTCACTCGAAAATGCATACAGTGCAGCAGAAGTTGTCTGGTGGAATGTTGTGGAAATTTATGTTCTAACTTTGGAGCGGGCTGCAGAGTAATTTAAAATGGCCGCCTCAGTATTTAGGGTGCGCCGTGTTATTTCTAGTATTACTTTTTCTCGAACCGCAGTAACGTTCAAACTGCCACTATGCCACAACACGGATGCCTCTTTTGGCTTTCTCTTTCTCGGAATGAGTTTTCACTGGTTTGTTTGCTCTGTTTTTTAGCTTTTCTGCGGCCACCAAGTGCCTCAATTTTTGCGTTTTTTCTATTGTAACGTAAGTTTTACAGCAAAAGAATACGGTGATGGACGCAAGAACAAATGGCTTATTGTAGTGAACGCAACTAATCTCAAATAAAAAGCAATGTACTGTTTCTTTTTGGTTTTTGTAGCAGCATTCTGCTGTTTCTTTGATCCTTGCTATAATTTCTTGTGACCTTTATGATTTTTCCGCGCGGACTGCCTGATTCTTTCCAAAGAAAAAGGTTCTCTGAATTTAGCTTTTCTCTATGTGATTATATTCAATTCAGTATAATTTATATAATGAAGCCAATATTGAGCAATGATTTTGGTCAGTTGGAAACGGTCTTGTTCCCGTTGCGCAGGCCGCATTGGAAGCGTTACGAGTGACCCGGTTGGCCTTTCCAAATCTAGAATGCAAAAACGGGAGTGGCCCTGCAATTTGACAGCTTTTATGCCAGAGTATTGACGACATCCCTAACGTCGATCAAATGACGCTCTTGCGCTACATTCTATGGATAGGGGGTCGAAACCACCTATTCTCTTTAAACTACCGTTACAAAATCACATTGCCGGGGAGGCTCATGAACACGAACTCCCAACGACTTCATTCCAGTACAATCCTTTGGCATTGACCTGTATTGTAAAGGATGGGGGATCCGGTCTCACTCACTGCGCATTCTTTTGTACGCTTGCTTGAAAAATATTGCAAAAAAAAACATTTCAAAATAAGAGGAGTCATTTTACTCTGCGGGTGTGAATTAGCGGTGGATCTCTTTGGCCCAGGTCTTTAAGGCGACGCAGAATTTTGGCAAAGTGAAAATTACGCGGAAATGTTTTTTTTTTTTTTGAGCATGCGCGCTTCTGATCATAAAAACGAGTCTTTCGTCCCGGACGCGATAAATTCAACCGTATTCATTATTTTTTTAAGAAATACTTTTGACAAAACAAGTTGTGAAACCAAACCTCGGTTTTCGCGCACTATATGGGCACATGATTGCGAGCCAGAACAAAACACAAACGTTTCTTGGCGCAATGAGAGGCGCGAACATATAACGACCTTGGATGTGCCCACTGCCTTCATTTAGTATTTTCTGATGGCACGCGCTGTTGCTCTGCACCTCGCTAATCCTCTCCGCACCACTTCCCTCGAGATGACGTAGCTATTAGACGCTTTCCCTGCGGAAGCATACCAAGCGCTACGTGCCCGGGGTTGAACTTGCGCTTATCCTTATCCTGTCCCCTTCTCCGCAATCGCTCCTATTGAAACAGACAAGAGTATACGGGGTAATATTAGGCCTTGTTAGAAAGCCGAGAAAAAATACGCAGTACCCAGAGTGGCGTCCAATGGCACTCAAGCTGAGCGTGGAACCATAGCTAGAGTACTGTCCCAAAGCGCTGCTATCTTTAAGGGTGGGGTGGCGCGGTATGGAAGGAATTGCATAATGGTGCAGTGAACACGTCTTATCTTCCAGATACAAAGCTGGATATATTGTCCATATTTAAGTCAACATTTAGTTTTTCAGCATTCTAAATGATTGACTCTGTTGGTTACATTACGTTCATTGGGTTTGGTTACGTCAGATTAACGTAAGCTAGTTTAAGCTATTTTACGCTACTTAAGTTAGGTTGCGTTGAGGCAACCCTAGCGTTTTTGATTTTCCAATACACAAACATGTGGGAGAGCGAAATACTGCCGTAGGTGGCTTTGCACATGATATCGCAATCCGAGATCACTTTATGGGAGTGCTAATAGTGAAGTTTGATGGCAGTGTAGACGTAGCGAAAATGATATTCAGCGTCGAGGGCCATTTGCCTTGATTGGATATACGTACAGAGCCTTGATGTTACTGTTGGAACATCCTCTCCTTGGGCTGGAACTAACCAAGAAATCTTCAACTGGAACCTGTGCACTATAAACACCCTTAAACCCAATCGTGGACAAGTACCGTGTGTCTATGTGTGCGTATTTGCCGGGAAAGAGTACCGGCTTTGCGCAGATTTCTTCTTGGATATTTTTTTCGGAAAAAAAGCACACGGCCATGGGATAGGTCCTCTCAGCTTGGAAAGTGGCAAAAGCGCTTCGCTTTTTCCCAATTTGTAGTCTTCTGCGCACGCGCCGTTATACCGTCGGTGACACAATACGACGTTAACACCGCAAGGCACTCACCGAGAAAAGTTGCTCCTGCAAAAGTGCTCAGCATAATAGCATTTTTAGAGCTTCCTCGAAATCCTTTCATGAAGCTAGCGACACCAACGAGCGATTCCCCCTCAACATGCTCTGAGAGCACATGACAGAAATTGGATCCTGGAAATTGTATCAGGGTTCAGAAAGTAGCTTAAAGGGGCCCTGAAAGGCATTTTGAGCACACTAAATGAACTAGCGCAATCGCTAGATTGGGTCGCCAACGTCACCTGTGCCAAGTATTACTCTTTTACGCGCAGCGGAAAGCTCACACTTTTGTTGCAAAGTTTGTCGCTTTTTTCTCACCCTTTCCTTCGTGTTTTTGGACGCCGCCATCTTCACATGTCTACATCATCGATTCCCAGATGTTCGTCATGAGCTAGACATCCTGCTATTGGGCGGCTTTTTCACGCACTTCCGGCAAAGAGATGAGTCGTCTGCTCAGGGTCGGCTCGCCGGCTGATCTGCCAGCGGAGTGCCGGAGTGCATTGACATTTTACGACAAACGAAACAAGTGTAAACAAACGCTTAACCGTTTGTATTGAATGCAACACGGCCATAACACGACGTGGATTTTATCTTACGTGAGTACGTACCATAAAGAAAGTCCCGTGGCACTTTGGTGCAATCGCAGAGAACGCCCTGAGCCGAATGCCCGGGTTTGACGCGTACATTTTATTCAACTTCAAAACAATCCAGAGATGCGTTTCGAACGAACGCAACGTCACAACATGCGTTGTAAGTCTGAACCGCGATTGACAGACGATGAGTTGCCTCCTCCTGCCCGTCGTAAATACGGCACTCACCTCACACCCGGTTTGCGGGGACGAGCAGCAAGTCACAACTCTGGCGCGCAAGCGAGAAGGCTTTTAGCCAGGCACACTGCACATACGGTCATACCCCATGCGAGGTTGAGTGGTACGTCGTTCGAGAAAGATAATCCAGACCATGGGAAGCACTATTCACCCGCAGAAGAGTCAGTAGTATTAACTCTATGCGCAGAAGTACAATGTCGCATCTCATCGCGAAACGAACGCGTCCACAACACACAGGAGGCGATGCACACACACACACACAGCTTCGGTCGCTGCATTGGCTTAGCTGCAAGCTTCGTTCGGACAATCAGCGACGCTACGACGATACAGAGCTGCGTGAGGACGACGTGCTAACCACTTCACGTATTTAAAAACACAGGGGCAAAGAACTAGGTTCATCGGAAGCAAAAAATCTTTCCTCCATTATAGTGCCTGAAATATACTGGCTAGTGTGCCGAGGGCGGGCTCCATGCGGGCGCCGGGAGCGATGTACGCGGCCGTCTGCCGCTTGGGGCGCTGCCGTGCGGGAGTGTGCGCGTTCATCCGGCCCGAGCAGATCGCGTGGTTACCTCCGAGCTGCGTAGCAGACGGCAGCGGCAGAACTTTCCATTCCCGCTTGCGACGAAAGCGAGCGAAAGCGACGGGAATTCTGTCGGGACCAAAATTTGTCCCGACCATTCGACAAAAACGATCGTCGCGCGACAAAGTGACGGAATTCCTGCCGCTCTCACTCGCTTTCGTCGCAAGTGCGAATGGGCCTTTATGCGCAATCTCAGCCCCACATAAAACAAGCTCTTGCTTGTCGCCTGAGCATACGGTTGATATCTGACTACGTTACACTGTGCTTGCCAGTGTATTTAAACGATGTCACTAGGTTTGAAACGTACGCGCTCGGCGTGCAGCTTTGTAAACGCAAGCGGTTTCACATACGCACGCTATTTTGCTGCTAATAGAGTTTTAGTACAGCGTTTGTGGCCTTTGCATACGCTAAACGCTAAATTTTTGCGTCCCGCTACGTGACACCGCGATGGGAGTTTTAGTAGAGCGTCTCATCAGTTTTGCGTAGCGACACACTAATGCATACGGCGCCATCTGTCAAATGTTTTCCGAAATGTCTCGCCGGCTGATCTGCTAGCGGAGTGCCGGAGTGTTTGGACATTTTACGACTATCCAAACAAGTGCAAACAAACGCTTTCCCGTCAGTGTTGAATGCAACACATGGGTGCAGCTTGTCAGAACACGGGTTCTCGCTGATCGAGTGCAGCGTTGGTTTGCTCTTCGCCTTCACGTTCATCGCCGCTGATAAAGCGATCCGATCCGGCGCGTTTTGTGCACGGGTTCTGTGTCGGTTGAAAATGTCTTTTTTCACATGCCGCCGGTAGTAGGAATTACAACCACCGCAAAATAACACCCGGCACCATGCGGGGCCACATCTGAGACCGCGCTTTTTGGATAAACAGTGCGCGGTGCACCAAAGGGAACGAGCGCACGATTCTCCCCACGCGGCTGCGAGTTCGCCGCCGATACCAACTGCAGCCCTGCAGCTACGTACACCGCGAAAGGGCAAGGCCAGGCCGCACACATGCGGCCAGGTCATTCGTTCGCTTTTCCAGCCTGTGTCCATGGTGTCTACAGAGATGAAAAAGCCGAAAGAGCTGGCCCGTAGCAGACGGCAGTCTGTGGGAGCGCAATAGCGGAAGTACGTCACCGCTGAGGAGCGGAGCATCATGGGAGGGGAGGCCAACAGCGAAGAAACAGTTGAAAGGAGGAGGAAATACGGCGCGACGATAATTCGCGGTTTTTGATTTACGATTTCTCAGCTAATACTCATCGCTTTAACAAACTTCTTGCAGGAGGAGATTGCTAATACATTGCTTTATTTGGTTACATGTACATCCATGCATCGGCGGAAGGCATTTCAGGACCCCTTTAAGGATTTCTACACCTGCATGATTGGGTTACGTAAGTGCGAAATGTAGTGCCTGCAGCCACTCACTAGCAAGAAACCATAAAATATCCCGAATTAAGGTCGCCACAGCCTAGGCTTCTTACTAAATTGCTTACTTTTGAGACGAACTTGAGTGGTATAGTCAAGTCACATTACAAAGGGAATTAAAGAGTGGGAGAACAGAAATAAAAAGTTGAAGGTTGAGAGTGCAGCACGTGCTTGAAATAGTACACTGTTTAATGTCACTCAAATGTTCACTTCAAAGTTCTCCCTGCCTGGGAAGTTTCCCCTTGGCGTATGAATAAATAGACAGCTACAGCTCGCGCCGGGAACGTTTCAAGATGGAGTAACATGTAGCGAAAAGTATGAGTATTGTTTTGTTTCTCCTCGCTTAGGCGAAGACGCCCCGTTAATCACATGGAAGAACGTAACATTGCTTCACGTTTCCACCAGCAAGATGCCAATTCAATGTTTTAGCCGTTCAGTTTCCAAAACAGGGTTCTGGTGCTCCCCGACAATTTTTTCGGCATTTTTTTTATATCGGAAAGAAGCAAGGACACCTCACCCCTTAAAATGCGCGAAGCAATAGCAATTTTACGGCGCCTAAGTTTGTACTGCCTGCGGCGTCAACTCACGCACTCTGCTATTCACTTTCCACTTATTACTACCCTCTGGATACGAATGCGCTTGTATTTGCCTTAAATGTCTGGTCATGGGTTGGTCAGAGTCCAATCTTTACGGAGCAGAATCCGTCGGCTTCAATTATTACATTGTGCCATAAGCCAAGAACCCACCACCAGACTTTCCGTGTGTGTGGCATGCGACTAGTCTTGGGAGTGATGTTGACAAAACCTAGATATCAATAAAGAAACCGGAACGGCACAGCAAGTGCATTCTGCAAAATACTTTGTTGTACGGGCAAGACAAAGGCCAGACAAACGATGAGATTTGGCAAAGCGATCTATTCACACTGTGTACGTGGCGACCATGACAGCGCCCAGCCAGGAAGCGTGATGCTCCCTCCTTCATCGACGTTTCTAGCGTCGCCGCCTTTTTCTTTTCGTAAACTAGCTCACCCCCCCCCCCCAACCCCCGGCTGGAACTGGCAGTCCTGGTCGAAACCCCACCAGAGGGAGGAGTGCGATGAGGCTGAGCAATGCCATGACCATCAGCCGTGAATCAATGCCTGCGGCTACGAAAGACGATTATACCTGGCGATGCAGCAGCGACGACGTCAATGCAGCGAAGAAGCCTCTAAGGTACTCGGATACGCGCCGAAGATATTGGTACGCACGCGGCATATTTCTTGGGTCTCATCTTGTGTCAATTGGCCTCGGGTGATGTTGTTGGTCTTGTTACGGGCCGGGGACATGAGCCGGGGGACGTGGTCGTCTGTTGTTTTAGGCTGGGGTGGGGTTGCCCGTTGCAGCGCACGCACCATCGACGACTGCAGTTGGCCCGAGACGTTGCTATGCTGGAACCAGGATGGGGATTGTCTGCATCCTCTACCGAAAATGTTCGTGACGTCACCACAAACATGACACCAACGATTAAATGGGATAAAGCGATATATTTACATTATGTAGCACACGGCGGCAATAGCAGCGCCATACAATACCGCATGATTCCTACTCTGTTGTCATCGTTTCCAGCGTTGTCGTCATTTCCACGTCGTAACAAGACAAAAGTTCAACAAAATGAAACGGGTACCGTTAATATATACATGGGAAAATGACCTGAGGGGACACACTACTAGCTGCTCCCCATGAGCGGTTTTTTCGCACGCTGAGCCCGTGTCAGGCTCATTAGATCCGAAATAAAAAAAACGTGTTCCTTCGAAATCCTGACACGAAACATCAATTCGAAAAAAAAAGCATTGTAACGCTACCTTCGCGAATGCTACGACGTGAAAATATGCATTATTATAACAGCTGTGCAACTGCAAACACAGTATGCGCGATGATATGTGAAGATGGCAGTGGAAAAAAATGAAGTGACTAACTTTGAAAACCCCTCAACACAGTCCCTCTGTGCCGTATATAAACCCAAAAATGAAAGAAAATCTTGCAAGACCAAATACAGCAGTCGCACAGAACCTCATGAGGACCCTCTTTCTCATGCTTTACTGTTTAAGTTGGTAGCATTAAGATGGTGTTGCTGACAGTTTAGTGCAAGTGTTTCCTTGTCACATTTTTAACTGGCAGGCAATCAGAGTCTCATTTCATTTCAGTTTCATTTTTATTTTCTTAAGGACCCCACTGGGGGATATTACATAAGGGGTGGATACACAGGATAAGAAAACATTTTAACACATTAATTTTCACAGCACAGGTGATTTGCAACATTTGCAATGAAGGGGGCAGGTGGTTGAAAGAATGGAGCAGGGAAGGTCGTTCCAATCCTTGACGGCGCGGGGAAAAAAAGAAGCGGAAAAAGTGACAGTTCTGTTGCGATAACGGGACACTTGAAGTGGATGGCTTGTGCGGTGTGAAATGTATGTCAGGGGGAGGATGTAAGGAGCTGCATTGAGGGAAGAATGAAAAAATTTATGAAAGAGGGAAAGGGTGGCGATACGACGGCGAACAGAGATGGGTGATAAACCGGATTGTGCTTTCAAGGATGAAACGCTGATGTCGTACGAGTACTGCGAGTGAATGAATCGAACGGCGCGATTTTGGACAGATTCCAGGTCGTTAATGAGGTATGTTTGGGGCGGGTTCCATATGGGGGAGGCATATTCAAGTTTTGATCTGATGAGGGACTGATATGCCAGCAACTTCACATGTTTTGGTGCATGACGTAGGGGACGCTTCAAGAAGCCCAGAGTTTTATTTGCCGATGAAATGACGTTAGTAATATGCGCATTCCAAGTAAGATCGCAATGCAATGTGACACCAAGATACTTGAAGGATGGTTGCGACTGTACTGGGACGTTGGCGATATGATAAGAAAAAATGAAAGAATTTTCACGGCGGGAAAACGTAACAAGTTTGCATTTGTTAGGGTTAAGAGACAAAAGCCAATTATCGCACCATTCTTGAATGTGGTTGAGATCTTTCTGGAGAAGAGTTTGGTCGTGAGTGTTAGTTACTATCCGATTGATTACACAGTCATCTGCAAACATGCGGATTTGGCAGGATATATATTAGAAACAGGAGGGGGCCAAGAACTGAACCTTGAGGTACACCTGATGTTACTTTGACATACGCGGAAGATTTATTATTGACCTGCACGAACTGAGAACGGTTAGTTAGAAATGCTTTGATCCAATTTAGTGCACTTGGGTCTAAGTTTAACTGGGATAGTTTTAGCATTAGTCTTTTGGTGGGGTACTGTGTCGAATGCCTTTGCGTAATCAAGAAAGATTGCGTCAGTTTGTAAGTTGTTGTCAAGGTTAGCATGCAAATCGTGTAGAAACATTGCTAGTTGTGTTTCGCAGGAGAATCCTTTCCTAAAAGCATGCTGGCTGGGGTGAAAAAAGTTGTTAGAATCTAGAAAGTTTACAATCTGAGAGTAGATGACATGTTCCATGATTTTGCACGGGACGCTTGTTAAAGAAATGGGACGGTAGTTCAATGAACAGTTCTTATCACCGGATTTGTAGATGGGAACGACCTTGCCCATGTTCCAGTCATCTAGAAGAATGCCTGTGGAGAGCGACTGCGCATACATCAAGCACAGAAATGGTGCGATGGTTTCATGGGTGGTTTTTAACACTTTTGAATTAATATCGTCGATGCCACCTGATGAGGACAGTTTCATGTTTTGAATTACACATGAAATACCATCTGCGCAAAAAACAATTGAACACATACAGGATGTCATCAGTATCGGGGCAGGAGGGGAAGGTACGCTAGATTCGTTAGTAAATACAGATGAAAACGCGGCGTTACAAACATCAGCGCATTGCTTATCTGAAAGCACGTGACCGAAGTCATTACTAAGGTGGATGGTGCTGGTAGACCGAGGGCTCACGATTTGCCAGAATGTTCGTGTGTTATTGGTTAGCAGGGCTCGTAAATCATTGTTCAAAAACGTATATTTCGCGTTAGAAATAGCGGTGGTATATTCTTTTTAGGCTGTGTGGTATTTCGCCCAAGCGTCAGGCGTTTCTTTTGCTTTGGCTGTGCGAAAAAGGCGCTTTTTTCTATTCGCTAGTCTCTTTAGTTTGTTTGTAAACCACGGTTTCTTCGGCGTGCTACGGAATGATTTTGTGGGGATAAATTTGCCAGTTAGTTCATTCATCTTTCTTTTAATGATCCCCCAGTTATCGTTCACAGATCGGGAATGAAAGCCATGTTCGAAGACTGGAAAGAAGTTTTAGAGCTCGTTGTTTATGGCCTCATAATTACCTTTATCGTATAAGGTAATTGTTTTCTTGATTTTGTCGTGCCGCTCAAGAGGGAAGGAAAAATCTGCATGTATTACTTTGTGGTCACTAATTTCGGGAAGGTATGAAAGTGACGATAAGGAATCCGGATGGTCGGTTAGTATTAAATCTAGGATGTTAGCACAGCCGCCTGCTATGCGCGTGGGCTCTGACACTACTTGAGATAAGTTAAAATTCAAACAAACGTCTATAAAATCTTTCGTTTCGACATCGTAAGCCGATGAGAGTGCAGAGTTATGCCAATCAATTTTCGGAAAATTAAAGTCACCAAAAAGTAAAATGTGAGCGTTAGGGTAGGTGGTCGTGAGTGTGCTCATTATATTGTTTAAATCACGTGAAAAACCTGTGTTGGTGTTTGGAGGCCTGTAGCACACCCCGAGTAGGAATGTTTGAGGGGAAGCATGGCAAATCACCCACAAAATTTCCAGGTCAGATTTTATGTCGACAGCAGAACATGGTATTTCTGGGCCAACAGCGATTAGCGCACAACCTCCCCGGCCGCGTTTGCGGTCGGTGCGGAATAACTTAAAATCTGGTAAATCCGAGACCACTTCGGCGTCAGTAACTTCATTGGTTGGCCAAGTTTCTGTTAGTACCAAAATGTTGCTGTTGGAAGACGCCACAACGTTAGACACGAGTTGACACTTCGGCATGAGACTGCGAATATTAGTAAAGATGACATAAAAAGAAAGTTCATTTCGTGAATGGATTTGGCGGTGGTGCGGTTTAGTCTGCGGGCGCGGTGATCGCTATGCGACTTGTATGACCGATTGTGATGCGTGGTAAAAAATGTACCGTTTGGAGCCCATGTTTGAAGTTTTGAAGCGTATCTGGAATTTTTCTGATTTCTGCTTGGCGAAAGCAACGAGATGACGACGGGCAGTACGAACCGAGAGGGATTAATCTTCGCTAATGCTGAAATCTGTTCCTTTCAACTTTTTGGCATTTCAGAGGGTGTTTTCTTTGGTTTTGTAGAATGTGAACCTGACAATTATCGGGCTGCAACGATCAGTGGTGTGGCGGCCGAGGCGATGCGCTCGATCTATTTCTTTCGGGTCAATTTTTATTTCCAAGTTTTTAAGACAGTGGTTAATAATAAGTTCTTCTGTTTCAATATTTGTTTCTTTGGCGTTAGTGTCTGGAAGGTTATAGAAGATTAAGTTATTGCGGCGTGACCGGTTTTCTGCGTCATCCAGCCGTTTTTCAAGTTCGGAAACTAACTGTGGTGTTGCGGTAGTGTCGGCTTGAATTACGGCGATGTCAGCTCGTATGGGCACAATATTCTGGTAATGACGTTCTAGTTCGGTCATGCGCTTCCCCAAATCCGACAATGTTTGGTCGGTTGTAAGGAGCTGCTTCTTCACTTCTTCAAAATCGGATATTAGTTTGCTTTGTCCAGCGCTAATTTTTCCGAGTTCTGCGAGGATTTTGTTCATTTCCGGACCAGGGTTAGTTTCAATGTCACCGGATAACAACAAGAGTACAGAGTAAACAGCATGTAAACTCTCGGCAAGGATAGCGACAAGACACTGTGGGCCCGGCAGCTGCACTAGAAAGTAATCACTTGATTTTTTCGCGTAGAGACTGCTGTGCTTACTAACCTGCATTGTTGGGATGAACGGGTAAGCGAACTGCATTGTGTCACAGCTGCCAAGCCCACAAGCTGACGCCGGTGACCGTTCGCGATATATAGGTGCTCGGAGTGGTGATGTTGACTTCGATGGGGCTGTCCAAGGTGAAGTGGGGGAGGAGTAGTCAAGCCATGGCGCTGGCAACAGCGTCGGAGCAGTAGCGCAGGGGGGAGGGCCAGTGCCTGCTTCGCCATTGCCAGGAAGGAAGGTGCATTTCGACGACGGGTCCAACGGAGTGATTTCCAGGCCAGGCAGCAGCAGGCGAACGACGGTTACAAGGAACACCTGCATTGTTGGGATGGACGGGTAAGCGAACTGCATTGTGTCACAGCTGCCAAGCCCACAAGCTGACGCCGGTGACCGTTCGCGATATATAGGTGCTCGGAGTGGTGATGTTGACTTCGATGGGGCTGTCCAAGGTGAAGTGGGGGAGGAGTAGTCAAGCCATGGCGCTGGCAACAGCGTCGGAGCGGTAGCGCAGGGGGGAGGGCCAGTGCCTGCTTCGCCATTGCCAGGAAGGAAGGTGCATTTCGACGACGGGTCCAACGGAGTGATTTCCAGGCCAGGCAGCAGCAGGCGAACGACGGTTACAAGGAACACCTGCATTGTTGGGATGAACGGGTAAGCGAACTGCATTGTGTCACAGCTGCCAAGCCCACAAGCTGACGCCGGTGACCGTTCGCGATAAATAGGTGCTCGGAGTGGTGATGTTGACTTCGATGGGGCTGTCCAAGGTGAAGTGGGGGAGGAGTAGTCAAGCCATGGCGCTGGCAACAGCGTCGGAGCGGTAGCGCAGGGGGGAGGGCCAGTGCCTGCTTCGCCATTGCCAGGAAGGAAGGTGCATTTCGACGACGGGTCGAACGGAGTGATTTCCAGGCCAGGCAGCAGCAGGCGAACGACGGTTACAAGGAACACCTGCATTGTTGGGATGAACGGGTAAGCGAACTGCATTGTGTCACAGCTGCCAAGCCCACAAGCTGACGCCGGTGACCGTTCGCGATATATAGGTGCTCGGAGTGGTGATGTTGACTTCGATGGGGCTGTCCAAGGTGAAGTGGGGGAGGAGTAGTCAAGCCATGGCGCTGGCAACAGCGTCGGAGCGGTAGCGCAGGGGGGAGGGCCAGTGCCTGCCTCGCCATTGCCAGGAAGGAAGGTGCATTTCGACGACGGGTCCAACGGAGTGATTTCCAGGCCAGGCAGCAGCAGGCGAACGACGGTTACAAGGAACACCTGCATTGTTGGGATGAACGGGTAAGCGAACTGCATTGTGTCACAGCTGCCAAGCCCACAAGCTGACGCCGGTGACCGTTCGCGATATATAGGTGCTCGGAGTGGTAATGTTAACTTCGATGGGGCTGTCCAAGGTGAAGTGGGGGAGGAGTAGTCAAGCCATGGCACTGGCAACAGCGTCGGAGCGGTAGCGCAGGGGGGAGGGCCAGTGCCTGCTTCGCCATTGCCAGGAAGGAAGGTGCATTTCGACGACGGGTCCAACAGAGTGATTTCCAGGCCAGGCAGCAGCAGGCGAACGACGGTTACAAGGAACACCTGCATTGTTGGGATTGACGGGTAAGCGAACTGCATTGTGTCACAGCTGCCAAGCCCACAAGCTGACGCCGGTGACCGTTCGCGATATATAGGTGCTCGGAGTGGTGATGTTGACTTCGATGGGGCTGTCCAAGGTGAAGTGGGGGAGGAGTAGTCAATCCATGGCGCTGGCAACAGCGTCGGAGCGGTAGCGCAGGGGGGAGGGCCAGTGCCTGCTTCGCCATTGCTAGGAAGGAAGGTGCATTTCGACGACGGGTCCAACAGAGTGATTTCCAGGCCAGGCAGCAGCAGGCGAACGACGGTTACAAGGAACACCTGCATCGTTGGGATGAATGGGTAAGCGAACTGCATTGTGTCACAGCTGCCAAGCCCACAAGCTGACGCCGGTGACCGTTCGCGATATATAGGTGCTCGGAGTGGTGATGTTGACTTTGATGGGGCTGTCCAAGGTGAAGTGGGGGAGGAGTAGTCAAGCCATGGCGCTGGCAACAGCGTCGGAGCGGTAGCGCAGGGGGAAGGGCCAGTGCCTGCTTCGCCATTGCCAGGAAGGAAGGTGCATTTCGACGACGGGTCCAACGGAGTGAGTTCCAGGCCAGGCAGCAGCAGGCGAACGACGGTTACAAGGAACACCTGCATTGTTGGGATGAACGGGTAAGCGAACTGCATTGTGTCACAGCTGCCAAGCCCACAAGCTGACGCCGGTGACCGTTCGCGATATATAGGTGCTCGGAGTGGTGATGTTGACTTCGATGGGGCTGTCCAAGGTGAAGTGGGGGAGGAGTAGTCAATCCATGGCGCTGGCAACAGCGTCGGAGCGGTAGCGCAGGGGGGAGGGCCAGTGCCTGCTTCGCCATTGCCAGGAAGGAAGGTGCATTTCGACGACGGGTCCAACAGAGTGATTTCCAGGCCAGGCAGCAGCAGGCGAACGACGGTTACAAGGAACACCTGCATCGTTGGGATGAATGGGTAAGCGAACTGCATTGTGTCACAGCTGCCAAGCCCACAAGCTGACGCCGGTGACCGTTCGCGATATATAGGTGCTCGGAGTGGTGATGTTGACTTTGATGGGGCTGTCCAAGGTGAAGTGGGGGACGAGTAGTCAAGCCATGGCGCTGGCAACAGCGTCGGAGCGGTAGCGCAGGGGGAAGGGCCAGTGCCTGCTTCGCCATTGCCAGGAAGGAAGGTGCATTTCGACGACGGGTCCAACGGTGTGATTTCCAGGCCAGGCAGCAGCAGGCGAACGACGGTTACAAGGAACACCTGCATTGTTGGGATGAACGGGTAAGCGAACTGCATTGTGTCACAGCTGCCAAGCCCACAAGCTGACGCCGGTGACCGTTCGCGATATATAGGTGCTCGGAGTGGTGATGTTGACTTCGATGGGGCTGTCCAAGGTGAAGTGGGGGAGGAGTAGTCAAGCCATGGCGCTGGCAACAGCGTCGGAGCAGTAGCGCAGGGGGGAGGGCCAGTGCCTGCTTCGCCATTGCCAGGAAGGAAGGTGCATTTCGACGACGGGTCCAACGGAGTGAGTTCCAGGCCAGGCAGCAGCAGGCGAATGACGGTTACAAGGAACACCTGCATTGTTGGGATGAACGGGTAAGCGAACTGCATTGTGTCACAGCTGCCAAGCCCACAAGCTGACGCCGGTGACCGTTCGCGATATATAGGTGCTCGGAGTGGTGATGTTGACTTCGATGGGGCTGTCCAAGGTGAAGTGGGGGAGGAGTAGTCAAGCCATGGCGCTGGCAACAGCGTCGGAGCGGTAGCGCAGGGGGGAGGGCCAGTGCCTGCTTCGCCATTGCCAGGAAGGAAGGTGCATTTCGACGACGGGTCGAACGGAGTGATTTCCAGGCCAGGCAGCAGCAGGCGAACGACGGTTACAAGGAACACCTGCATTGTTGGGATGAACGGGTAAGCGAACTGCATTGTGTCACAGCTGCCAAGCCCACAAGCTGACGCCGGTGACCGTTCGCGATATATAGGTGCTCGGAGTGGTGATGTTGACTTCGATGGGGCTGTCCAAGGTGAAGTGGGGGAGGAGTAGTCAAGCCATGGCGCTGGCAACAGCGTCGGAGCGGTAGCGCAGGGGGGAGGGCCAGTGCCTGCTTCGCCATTGCCAGGAAGGAAGGTGCATTTCGACGACGGGTCCAACGGAGTGATTTCCAGGCCAGGCAGCAGCAGGCGAACGACGGTTACAAGGAACACCTGCATTGTTGGGATGAACGGGTAAGCGAACTGCATTGTGTCACAGCTGCCAAGCCCACAAGCTGACGCCGGTGACCGTTCGCGATATATAGGTGCTCGGAGTGGTAATGTTAACTTCGATGGGGCTGTCCAAGGTGAAGTGGGGGAGGAGTAGTCAAGCCGTGGCACTGGCAACAGCGTCGGAGCGGTAGCGCAGGGGGGAGGGCCAGTGCCTGCTTCGCCATTGCCAGGAAGGAAGGTGCATTTCGACGACGGGTCCAACAGAGTGATTTCCAGGCCAGGCAGCAGCAGGCGAACGACGGTTACAAGGAACACCTGCATTGTTGGGATTGACGGGTAAGCGAACTGCATTGTGTCACAGCTGCCAAGCCCACAAGCTGACGCCGGTGACCGTTCGCGATATATAGGTGCTCGGAGTGGTGATGTTGACTTCGATGGGGCTGTCCAAGGTGAAGTGGGGGAGGAGTAGTCAATCCATGGCGCTGGCAACAGCGTCGGAGCGGTAGCGCAGGGGGGAGGCCAGTGCCTGCTTCGCCATTGCCAGGAAGGAAGGTGCATTTCGACGACGGGTCCAACAGAGTGATTTCCAGGCCAGGCAGCAGCAGGCGAACGACGGTTACAAGGAACACCTGCATCGTTGGGATGAATGGGTAAGCGAACTGCATTGTGTCACAGCTGCCAAGCCCACAAGCTGACGCCGGTGACCGTTCGCGATATATAGGTGCTCGGAGTGGTGATGTTGACTTTGATGGGGCTGTCCAAGGTGAAGTGGGGGAGGAGTAGTCAAGCCATGGCGCTGGCAACAGCGTCGGAGCGGTAGCGCAGGGGGAAGGGCCAGTGCCTGCTTCGCCATTGCCAGGAAGGAAGGTGCATTTCGACGACGGGTCCAACGGTGTGATTTCTAGGCCAGGCAGCAGCAGGCGAACGACGGTTACAAGGAACACCTGCATTGTTGGGATGAACGGGTAAGCGAACTGCATTGTGTCACAGCTGCCAAGCCCACAAGCTGACGCCGGTGACCGTTCGCGATATATAGGTGCTCGGAGTGGTGATGTTGACTTCGATGGGGCTGTCCAAGGTGAAGTGGGGGAGGAGTAGTCAAGCCATGGCGCTGGCAACAGCGTCGGAGCGGTAGCGCAGGGGGGAGGGCCAGTGCCTGCTTCGCCATTGCCAGGAAGGAAGGTGCATTTCGACGACGGGTCCAACGGAGTGATTTCCAGGCCAGACAGCAGCAGGCGAACGACGGTTACAAGGAACACCTGCATTGTTGGGATGAACGGGTAAGCGAACTGCATTGTGTCACAGCTGCCAAGCCCACAAGCTGACGCCGGTGACCGTTCGCGATATATAGGTGCTCGGAGTGGTGATGTTGACTTCGATGGGGCTGTCCAAGGTGAAGTGGGGGAGGAGTAGTCAATCCATGGCGCTGGCAACAGCGTCGGAGCGGTAGCGCAGGGGGGAGGGCCAGTGCCTGCTTCGCCATTGCCAGGAAGGAAGGTGCATTTCGACGACGGGTCCAACAGAGTGATTTCCAGGCCAGGCAGCAGCAGGCGAACGACGGTTACAAGGAACACCTGCATTGTTGGGATGAACGGGTAAGCGAACTGCATTGTGTCACAGCTGCCAAGCCCACAAGCTGACGCCGGTGACCGTTCGCGATATATAGGTGCTCGGAGTGGTGATGTTGACTTCGATGGGGCTGTCCAAGGTGAAGTGGGGGAGGAGTAGTCAAGCCATGGCGCTGGCAACAGCGTCGGAGCGGTAGCGCAGGGGGGAGGGCCAGTGCCTGCTTCGCCATTGCCAGGAAGGAAGGTGCATTTCGACGACGCGTCCAACGGAGTGATTTCCAGGCCAGGCAGCAGCAGGCGAATGATGGTTACAAGGAACACCTGCATTGTTGGGATGAACGGGTAAGCGAACTGCATTGTGTCACAGCTGCCAAGCTGTGACGCAGCTGCCCTAGAAACCCTGTAATTTTGGCGCCTGTATCTAATAAATCGAGCGTTTAATAATTACCAATTTCCCAGTAGCCCTCCTAGAAATTTGCAAGATTAGTCAGTAATTAAGGGCTGCAGTATTTGCACAAGGTATCGCAGAGAATTTAATTACACCTCCTCCTAAACTCTCATCCAATCGAATATTTAAAAAAATCTTGGCGCCCCCACCAGAACAAAAATGTGCACATGTTTTTGTTTTCTTTTTCGTGGGAAAACACTAAGCAAGGATGTCTAATGAATGTCCTGCGGAAGAGTTCCAAAATATTGCTTTTATTCTACAAACGCCACCAAATTCCTGTTTCTAACCGGGGCACTTAGAAACTCCACTTATAAAAGCGAAAGTTGGTACGGAGGTTCCAACATAGTTAATAGTAATTAGTTAAAATCAGCCTTCTAGAATAAAAGTAAAGCTGCATTAAGAATACACAAACCGTGAAGTCCCGCCTTGAGATGCGAGCTACAAGAAAATGGGCTACACAAAGAAGCTGAATGCTTATGTCCCTATATTTTGTATGCCTGTGAGCGCACGCCAACAGAAAAACAAGTCAAAGGGATTCGTTGATGGCGTTAAATAAACACATAAGAAGGACCCAGCGGCTCTTTTTCTTTCTTGGAGTGTCTTTAGTGGTTGCAAGGTAAAATTCTGCTTCATCGCTGCTTTCATTAGAGAAGGAAGCACCCAAGTCACCATAAAGTATCACGCAGATTTCCCGCGTATAGATAATAATTGCAAGGTGCAACGGTGAACGCGGGCCACGAAAATGGGCTCTCCATTGCAATGCGGGACCACCACGTCTGAGTGTAGATGGTCTCCTTCTTGTTCAGTCATTACCGAAAGAGATCCCCGTCAGTGGTGCTGATCTCTCCAACAGTTCTTGAAAACATAGCCGGGGATAACACAACATAGCAGTGACAACCACTGTGGACGTTAAAAGCAGTCTTCGGAGCATTACGCCTGAAAGCATATCATCAGTACATGCTCTTTGCCATCCTAGTCGTCACTGAGCTTCTTTGATTGCATGGTGTGTAGAAGAACTGTGATTACCTCCCTTCGCTCAGCATGTCTGTTGATATCAGTGTTGCCGTCTCTCTGTGAAGGACCATCAACACAGAAACAAAAAAGTGCGGATTCAGTGGTAGTACAAATAGATCCTGACAATGTCGGGCTTGTTTCTCTTTGCCTTGATAGTGTATTACCCATCTAAACGGGGAAGATTGGCATTTATTCGTAAGAAGCGGTAGAAAAATACGTCGTTCCCTATTATTGCGTAGATAACGGCAAATGCAAGCAATCAGTCAGCTTTTTGTTAACTCAGCTGCCATATGTGTGACGATGAACAACAATAGAGCCATCGAAACATGCATATACTGATTTTCATGTTATGCAGAGCAAATAAATGAGCAAAGAACATCCAGAGAATACGATGTAGGTGGTCTGGCAATGTACGCAACGCAAAAAGCCGCTGAGCCGGCTTACCACTGTCTTCGGACTTCTTCATACTGTGTGGATGCATGTTTGCGCGTGATTGGAGTCATTACAAGAACCTGGTTTGTCTGCGTATACCATGCCGCCTGCGGAAGCATTATAAAATCGGAAACTATGTTAGGCAGAAATTAATCAAAAGTACCCGAAATCATTTTGTCGGAAAATCGTTGATTTTTTTTTAAGAATCTGCACTACACTTGTGATAGGGCCTTCCCTCCTTCCCCCTCTAAAAAAAAGGACTGCTCAGCCAGGCCTTCCGCACAGATACAGTACGGGAGAAATTGCATCCTTCTAAAAGCCCAATGCGCACTTCTGATGCCATATATTTATAATAACCAGTACACCTAAAAAACAAATGCGCCTCTAAGAAGAATGAGAAACAGTTTTATATAGGCCTGAACAGGTTTACACAAACTCACATCCGTTCAACCGCCACTATAGCTCAATTTGTAAGTAGCGTAGATGCTCAGCTCCCTCATATATTATGGCGATTTCAAAAACTGTGTGGCTTGACATCACGCATAATAACTGGTAACAGCTCCACTATAAATTACACGTGCTGCAAACAAAATCTGCGGTATACTTCGTGAATGCCAGACACGCGCTTGAATAAAAGGGATAATTCGCAGTTGCGTGTCTACGAGCCTTGCACAGCGGCTAATTAAGGTGCTCGAGTTCTACCTCGGAACATTATGCAAGCCGGATAAAAAAAGTATAAGATTTCACTACCTATAACCAATCGCTCCGGCCCCGCCATACGAAGAGAAAGTGTTTCAGACATCCCCAAAACCCCATATTTTCAACTTGCACTCCTGTGGGTCACAGACATGTACAATTATGTTCAGAGAGAGTTTCGGGTACAGAAGTAGCAACACAAATAAATAAAATTTCATTCGCTAAAGTCCAACGTTATTCTTCAGAGCTTAAGAGTGGAACATTCCTAAAAGGTGTTACTGAAGGGGCAATTTAACGCACTTTTTTTGGCGAATTTCAGGACAGTTTATTGTGCAAAGGGCCGACGCAGGCACTAGCATTGCAAAATGCATTCGTTGTAGAAATCTCCGGAGGTTATGGTGCCCCTTAATGTTTGAAACAACAAAGCTGTTAAAGCGTTCAGTTTTGCCGTCGAGCGTTACCAGACAAAATAACATTAAATACCTAGCGCACGTAAGCTTGCGCCTAAGTAGGAGCTCCCCGTATCTTTCAGGCATGCGCGTGGGTTTGCGCCACGAGAGCAGCTGTCAAACAATTGTAAGAACAAACACGAAGCGCACGTCAGGTTGCAACTCGTGAGGATCTCCCGACCTCGGCCAGCTCGACCTTCGAGAACACTCTGCCTAGAGATCGCGGCGTGATCCCAGGCGTCCTGTTCTGCTCGCCTGTTCAGGTGCGTCTGCACCTGAAGTTGTGAGCACAGACGACGAGTTCGCACTGCAGACACCGAGTTCTCGAAGCCGATTGCCGCCGGTTCCAGCGAGTGACAACGCAGTCCACTTCAGGAGAGATGTGAAAGCCTGCGGACAAAACGTTCCGGGTTTGCTACTCATCGAGAACGTTCAGCGGCAAGTTTGGAAATCCATGCGAGGTGCAACAGCCGGGTCTCCTACGAAGCAATCAAGAGGAGCCACAAGCTCTGCTGTTTCTCCAGCCTTGGACGAGTAGTGAAAGCTGCGCGAATTTTTTCGGGTTCTCGAAGTTTTTGGACATGGTAGCAACTCATGCGTTCTGAAAAAAAACTGTTTTTTCTATTGTAATTTTTGTGGCAGTATTTGGGCGACAAATAACTGGTCCACGATAAAAAACCCACCCCCACAGGAAAGACGAGGACGAAGAAGGCTAAAAACACAGCGCTGCTCTCACAACTGATTTTTTATTGAAAAAGTAAACATACATATACGCAGATCAGCATACAAGGGAGGTGTCAGAGGCTTTTTACATATAAAAATATTGTTAAACTTGCATAAAGCAACCTTCTGTGACCTCGCACAAAAGCAAAGTCTGTTGTCTTGCCGAACGCGGGACTTGACAAGTGGCAGGCTAGCGTACTGATCCCTTCTTGAATTGAACTGTTTTGACATGCACGGTGTTTTGTGTATGTATGTTTACAATTTCCCTCAAAAAATAGTGAGTTCAGCGCTGTGCGTGCAGCCTTCCCCGTCCTCGCCTTTTTTTGCGCTGGTTGTTTTTTCATCATGAACTTGTACCAACTCGCCCAACTTCCCATCATGGTCGGATTAACTCATCATAGTAAAATAGCTTTCGTTTCACGTTTGGAGGAGTGTAGTTCATGTTTGTCCCTATTTCAGAAAATGCTTCGTGCTATGGATACAGAGGTTTACTCGTCGTAATGCCTTCCTTTGCAATAAATAGCGCCATGTTAAACCTATAGGAATTGTCAATAAGTACTCCGAAGTGAAGTGAACGTTGGATGCTAAGGTGCGTTTTATTTCATGTACAAAATCGCACTCGTTCCGGGGCGATGGATGTTGATAGAATCCTGCCTAAAACCTTTCTGCCTTCTGAAAAGAACTGCAACCCTCCTCAACTCTAACTCGCTGCTTTACGTCTAGCTCTACGCATACCGCGTACGTCGGTAAAAAATGGCCTGTACGCATGCCTAATATAAATAGCTTGCGGAGGCCACGAATACTTTGGCCAACGTTTCAGGCTGGCGTTGTTAAGTAGTGAGCGGGCGTGTACTGGGTGGGGAACGCCGAAGCCCTCTCATAGACAAGGTCGTACGCAGTGCTCGTATGTGAAGATGTTCCAAAATAATGTACCGCTACAAGTATTTTGCCGAGTGTATTATGTCACTGCTTGTCCATACTAAACGTTTTCCGGTAACATTTGCAGGTTTCAATTCCTCTTATCATGCTTAATCACTTCGCGTTGTTAACAAAAGCTGGATTGCATGTTAATACCGCTCTTGTGGCGCTTCTGTAGCCCGGGTACATACATGCCCCGTGCAAGTATGTTATGTCGTCATTTTATTTTAAACATGGTCTCGTACCGGGAACTATACTGTGTCATCGCTTCAAGTATGCAAGCATGGACCACTGCTGCGTTGGCCACAAACATTTGGCTGGCAGCATGTATTAAATAAATAAATATCAAAATGTGAAACACCAAGCAGCAGTAAGACAAAGACTAATCACGTGAATAGAAGATTAAGAGTGCTCCTGCTACTACGCCTTTGTTAAAGATGTTCTTCCTAACTTTTAGTTGAAACATTTTACTGTTTAAGCCTACGATGATTTTGGAGTTCAACATGGTAATGGTATTTTTTGCGCTTTGTCGCACCAATTTAGGGTAATTGAAAAATGTTATTCTACTCATTGTTGACTCGGTTATATATTAGGCCAGATAACAAGTACTGATCCCCACATTTTCTTCCGAATACTGTAAACTAAACGCCACGACACTTAGCTCGATGCCAAGGACAGAATTACCGCACTTAGGAAAGGGTCATTAGCGTGTGAGAAATGATGTGCCCGATCTTCTTCACCGTCTCACATGCCACCTATGGTTAGGGTATGAGCCTGTTTTGGAGCAAAACGGTTTTTTATGAACCCGTCAGGTAGCTACAGGCGGAGCATTGTTAATTGCCGAAGGACTTGATTAATGGCCATTCGAGCACCAGACAGGCACGCAGCTTCACAACGGAATGCTACGGCAAGGGTCCAAACATATGATGCAAGGCGAGAAGTGCCTGCTACGTATTACATAACTCCTTAGTTGAGCGATATGAGCCTTGCAAATCGCGCGGGTATGGCCGCACAAGAACATTTCCATCCGTACTCTGCTACCCAATTTTTTACAAACATTTTCAGGTATTACATGAAATGAATCTAGTAAACATGCTGATTGTAATGCACTCTGCAATAACGATCTGTAAGGTACACTTACGCAAGCGCAGTATCGGTGTTACAAGCAGTAGTCGTGACAAAAATTTGCTAAAGTGTTTAGTAACTTTATTAGAAATTGCAAGCCAGTATCAGTACATCGTTAACTAACAAATCTTTAAAGTGTACTGAACGTTTCAAAGCCCAATGTCCCGTATCGAACGTAACATTGCTTTAAATCCAAATACATAATTATAACTCGTGACAGAGACGGTAATTTAATTACAGAGAATAGACCAAAAGTGTCAGAATACCCGTGTCACTGCCGGGCACATTTTTTTTCCAGTAGTGCAGTTTGTGGCGTAAGAAATCCTAAATGGCAAAACAATAGTGCTCCGGCTTCTTCGGGCGTTTTTCTAAAAAGAACGGTAAGGGAGGGTCAGAAAACATAAACTTTACTGCTTCATGAGGCCCTGCTTATTACATGTTTATTAAGAAAAGACGTGACCTATGTTTCGTTCACAATACCTAAAAGGCTTGGCAATCTCTGTTTCAGTTTCAGTTTCTGCTGGACGTGATAACTAGTCGCAGTGAATAAGCGTAGTAGTAACGTTCATGTTGAGTAATGCAAATACAAATGCCGGTACTTCACGCCACAGTTGATATAGCGTGCGAGACATTTACATATTAGCGGGAGCGGTGAGGCAGCGATGGCAGTTTTTGTCTCACTGCTATAGGTTTCTATACCTTTGCCCAGAAGCGCCAAGTTAAGGCATTAGGAATCTCCTGAAGGTGGTTCGTCTGTGGCTTCTCTGATATGTTGCTTCACGTAGCTTAGAAAATTAGAAAAATGGAGGTCGTGAGAGAGGGACCAGAGGGAGGACGTGAGAGAGGGATAATCGGTATTTTTAAGCCAATACAACGTCGTTCACAATAGAACAAAATCTGACTGATCAAAGGAAGCTGCGAACTCTCAGTGAATAGAAGACGTTATTTAGCATTCAAAGCCATTTTAAGCTTTGTCAACTCACCTAACATACACCTCTAGAACTATTTCTGCCAAGGACACGAAATGCCCCCAGCGCGCCGTTTTCACTTGTGGGAATCCGGCAGTAGTGGCGGTGGACAATCCCACGTGATGGACATGTGCCGGCGAAGTATGACGAGGTGGCGCGGGAGCTAGGGCGGAACATGGCGGACTCGGCTGGGCGACGTGTGTGCAGCCGGATCGGCTGAGCAGTGGACCAAGTAAAGGTGTGTTCGAGGGGGCTCAGTGTCCTTTCTTGGTAACCGCGGCCGGGTGCAAGAACCCCGGTACCACATTTGGCGCCCAACGTGGGGCCGGCCGTGGTTCCTGGGAAGGGCACTGTGGTCTTCTTCCCGCTCAGAATGCAGTGGCACAGGACATGGTGAGTGGGCGTTTTCGAACGGAGGAAGCAGCGAGACCGGCTCGGAGCGGTCGCTGCTTTGGGTCGTGCGTGATTTCGGTGGACTGCGTCGTCGCTGTGCCGGCCAGCGCCCAGTGATGATGACTCTTCAGAACGGCAGCGATGACACGGCAAACGTGACCGACAGCTCGCTGAGGATGCGGTCAGACACGATCGACCTGGCGGACCAGTCTCTGGTGGTGGACATCTCGGATGCCCTCAGCGAGAGGGACAAGGTCAAGTTCACTGTCCACACCAAGACGACGCTGTCGGACTTCCAGAAGCCGGAGTTCTCTGTGCTTCGGCAGCACGAGGAGTTCATCTGGCTCCATGACGCCCTGGAGGAGAGCGAGGACTACGCCGGGATGATCATTCCCCCGGCCCCTCCGCGGCCGGACTTCGACGCCTCGCGGGAGAAGCTCCAGAAGCTCGGCGAGGGGGAGGGCTCGCGGGAGAAGCTCCAGAAGCTCGGCGAGGGCGAGGGCTCCATGACCAAGGAGGAGTTCGCCAAGATGAAGCAGGAGCTCGAGGCGGACAGCTGCTGACGGCTGCGCCGGGCACCACCCCCGCGGAGCAAGGCCCGCGGGCCGGACCTTGCCACGTTTGGACCTTCTGCAAGGACCCCCGGGTCTTAGGAGGCCACTTGTGGCACCGGTCTACTGCCATCCGGGCTGAGCCGTGGGAGTCCCTCCTGCGCAGGACACCACCCCCGCGGAGCGAGGCCTGCGGGCAAGACCTTGCCACGTTTGGACCTTCTGCAAGGACCCCCGGGTCTTAGGAGGCCACCTGTGGCACCGGTCTACTGCCATCCGGGCTGAGCCGTGGGAGTCCCTCCTGCGCCGGACACCACCCCCGCGGAGCGAGGCCCGCGGGCAGGACCTTGCCACGTTTGGACCTTCTGCAAGGACCCCCGGGTCTTAGGAGGCCACCTGTGGCACCGGTCTACTGCCATCCGGGCTGAGCCGTGGGAGTCCCTCGAGAGTGCCGGCGACTGCAGCCGAGGGCAGCCAGCGTCGGCCTTTTCTTCGGAGGGGGGGAGAGTGTGGGAATCCGGCAGTAGTGGCGGTGGACAATCCCACGTGATGGACATGTGCCGGCGAAGTATGACGAGGTGGCGCGGGAGCTAGGGCGGAACATGGCGGACTCGGCTGGGCGACGTGTGTGCAGCCGGATCGGCTGAGCAGTGGACCAAGTAAAGGTGTGTTCGAGGGGGCTCAGTGTCCTTTCTTGGGAACCGCGGCCGGGTGCAAGAACCCCGGTACCACACACTCTAGGTAAGATTTAAACAAATTTTTGTGCTAAATATGAAGAACTTATTCCAAGTAAGAGCAAGGCATACTGGGTGGTCATCAATTAGGGTAATTTTACAAAAACGCAGAATTTATGGTAATGGTATTAAGAAAGGGAAATTCCAATCAAAACACTGTAAGGGGCTCCACAAATTCACCACGGCTGATTACCTCCTATAGCTTTCACCATGTTAAAGCGAGCTTGTCATGTGGAGATAGCCATACAAAGTTAAAAAGTATAAAACCATGCGTTTTGAAAGCGCCTTTTGTTTTTCCAGCACTTTCATTCTCTGTCGTTATGCCACATGCGGCATTTTTTGTTTACAATTTATTTGCGTGTAAGAAGAAACCCTGAAATCGGGTACCCTGATACCGAGCCATACACTTTGACATTGACATTTTTCCAGATTTATGTTCTTAAGGCGTTAGCTTTGTGAGGATTATGTCATGCAGGTGCTTCGCCGAAAACTGCTGCACCGCATTGCATCCGAGACCCGGTTTGCAGAGCAGGTGTTCCCGTTTTCCGAAGGCGAAACCAAGGAAATAGAAAAAATGTGTGCATGAAGACAAGCCATTTTGTCCACTCCGGTTCAAACTAACGCTGACGTCACATGCGTGAAAGCTACGGCGGCCCCAAACTGAAAAGAATGCCACATCTAAGCCTCCGCGTGGTCTCTTTGCCCATCCTCTTTCTCTTGTAAGTAAACACCCGTGTTACCACAATCACCGGCGCTGTTTCCTGCTCCCTAGGGCATCTCAGAAGTTCCGCTGAACGCCCGTTACCACCTCGCTGCCTCGAGTAAGAGCGGATGGACTATTTTTCTCGTGCGAAAATAAACAGTTGTGTAGCAGTTGTTGACTATGTTGCGAAGTGATCTGCATAATATACGCTAGTTTGGTTTGCTAATTTTCCACGCATAAAACATACCCGCAAAATTCGTACATGACCCCGAGCTAGACGACAGTGCCGCTCGCTTTACTCTTATTCCCGCTAATCTCCAAGACCGCGCACGATTCTTCTTGGCGTGCCGGATGTTGCGCTGATCTAAAAAATGATCAATCGCTTTTTCGTAATACAAATATTTGACGTGCTTGTGAACAAATTTTATCATTAAAGAGGACGCAGCACAACCTGCGACTAAGCGCTGGTTTGTGTCAGTCATGCAAACTCGTTTCCGATGGGCTGTTTTTTTTCATGTTGAATGGGGCCTCAATTTTTTCAGTGATAGCTGCAAAACACCGCTCACTACGTTCACATGGCGGGGAAAATTTTTCGTTAGATTTATCTATGAGGAGGTAACGAAAATAGGCACAGAAACCAGGCCGTGAAGTGAGACGTCTTGCAGCTAAAATACTTACTATGTTAGGGGGTTCATGCTTCAAAAATGTCAATATTATCTTGGCACTTTCTAAAGCGCGAGTTTAGAACAAGAAATAATTACATGTTATAGGCGCCAGCGTCCAGGTAGTGCTGCCATGTGTCTTTGTTTCTCAACCAACCATCAATTGCCGTACATCTGTGATTACCTCCCATGTACGTTGATGCATCCTCCGTTCTCTGCAATTTAACTGACGTCCTAACGTTTGCATAAAGGTGGCCCATGCCCCGTCCAGAAGACGAAGCTGGGCTTGAGGGCGTTGGAGTGTTGGTTCTGCTTTTTGATCAACAAATAACAATAGGGGAACTCAGTGTTGCTTAGTCACACATATGTTTCTTCGGGAAGGCCATGTGCTAGTACGACGAGGATTGCGAAGAGCAAACGATGAATAATTTCAGTACCTGCAAACTTGGAACGGTCCTAAAGTTTGATAAAGTTTCCAGTTGTCAGGTAATTTGGTTGAACGGCTACCTATATCCACACTGGTTAAAACATCCCCTTATTACCATCCGGCGCAGTTGCGTATAGGACCTCGAGCAATCAATTTAAGACATGATAAATCACTCCCTTTCTGTAGCTGTTTTCTTTATATTTCATTGCGTATTAGTTTTTACGTCACGTTCATCACGTAGATCGACGATGTTTGTGTTTCTGTGGAGAAAGTTATGGTGGTGTGCGATGAAGGAGAAAAAAAAACAGTGTCCTTTATTTATTCAACAACGATGGCTTTTTCTGCTTATAAAATGCAACAGCCCCATTTGCTGGGTACGTTGTCTGTGCTTCTCAACAGATGTGTTTTTAGGGACTCGTGGTAGAGGCTAATAGTGCATTTTTTGAACGCAGACGGTGGCACTGATCGATGATCACTTGCAAAAATAAAATTACCTATTGCTCTTTCACCAAGACCGCCTTGGGAAAACTCTCGTGTGCGAACGCTCATATGTGAGTCAAATTACAAAGTTTTTATGTTGCATCATGCGGTAACAAAACAAAGTAACGATTGCAACTGCTCTAAATTGTCTAAAACTTTCTCAGCCATCGCCAACTCTTCTTGTGGTCGTTTGATTGCTGCGTACCCAAACTTAAGAACCTCCAAGAACTGCCCCACATTCGCTTTGGAAGCAGTTATTAGGCATAGTCTACGATGCCGGGCAATGTTTACTTCAAACAAAGTATGAGATTTTGCAAAGTTCGGCGCCCAACCAAGCCTAGTAGTTTCGTAATGATAAGTAGAGAATGTGTGCCAGAAGGCGATGCATTCAGAACTCTGACCCTGCCTTACAATGTCTATCTTATGCTAAAGTCTTCAGGGGCAAATCGGCGTCGATAAACATCGTTATAAGCTGCGGCCACCTAGAAAAAAGAAAGCGTGGAGCTGTCGAAAGCAAGAAGCAGCCACGTCGGCGGATTGCCTCGAAAGCGCGTCATCCCTATTTCATATTTGCCGGGCTTTCGAGGCGCTTTTTCAAAGAAAGTGCAACGAGTTTTGCCACGCCTCCTCCAGATGGCGCCACGGGTCCCGCGACCGAGAGAAGACGCAGTGAAACATCCCCCTCGCGAGGGGCACGATCAAATGCAGAGCATTTCCGGGGGCGCATGACGTTAAGTAGTTTGCGTTACGTTAATGTTGTTGCACTTGTGGCAACTGCTGACGAGAGAGCGCTCGTCAGCAGTATTTTGAATGAGTCAACGGTATAAGGCGCGTCCGTAGCGTCCCATTCTGTGTCGGCTTTGTGTCGCAGTGGGTAGAGCACCATGTACATTGCGTTCCACCCGCAGGGTCGATGGATCGAAACTGGGCGCCGGATAGTATTTTTTTTTATATAGTAGGGAGGGGTGCGGTGCGGACTACGGACGTCAACGCAGGTGACATCGTGACTTACTTAAATGCTCTGCATTTAAAATTTCGAGATACGTACGTGCTGTATGCATACACGCACTGTCGGCCGCAAAGGTAACTCGACAATCGCTAAGGCAACCGGAGCGGCTGCTGGGGTGCACCGCGGCGCTGTTACCTCGCTGCGCTGGCTCGACGATAGTGCCACGCTTGACGCCGAACTTACCCTCGCCCTCGCGCGAGTGCTTGACGCTTGACAAGCATCCGCGTGAGGGCAAGGGGAAGTTTGACGTCACTCGTGGCACTCTTGTCGTGAGCGAGCGCAGCTAGCTCCCCTTGGGGAGCAGAGTTGCGCGTCCATCCGCCGTCTTGAGTTCCAGGTCGTGCGGTGAAGCCGCCCTTCTCGCGTGAAAAAGCTTCCACGGGTCTGCCGCGCCAGCGGCACTGGCGAGGAGGAGTGGCGAGGAGCGGCCGGTCAAAAACTGGCGCACGATATTGGGCCGCTTATCAGATGACCTGCCGCCGCTGCCTCCGCTTCCACAACCGTTCATGCGCAGTTGAGCAGAACTGACTGATTACGGGGTCTTGTGCGCAGCACTGAAAGCGGGCTTTATATCGAGCTGGAACCCGCGGCATGTGGCAATCGGACGCGCAACTCTTGCGCTAGCGATATACAGGAATTCTAAGCGCAGTGAGATAACAGCGCCGCGGTGCGCCCGATCAGCCACTCCGGCTGCCCGAGCGGTGGTCCCGTTACTTTTTCAGCCGAGAGTACGCATCGGTCTCACGTGTGTGACCCTATGAAATAGTGTTGGAGCCACCATTTTTTTGTTACAAGACCAGAGGGACATCTTTGAAGTGCTATCTTGTCCTGACTATAGCACTGGAATAGGAACGGCATGCCTTTTGTAGGTTCTATTTCTAATTGTAGAAAAATCTGCAATCTCTGAAGAATATGTTTTTTTTTTCAAATAGTGTTACAATAAATCATTTTGATGGTGCTTTTTACACTTCGACGGGGCACTTCGACGGGGCAGCAAATTGGTAGATATTGCTTTCTCACAACGTGATATCGCGTCGTCGCGAAAATGGCTCCCAGGTTCTCCATAGACTGTTCTGCTGCTAGTCAATAGATCATTGTTTACAAGAAACCAGGTGGAGTTTCAAAGTTACAGTTTTATGCCCAGATGTTACGCGCAAATCCTGGTGAATCCCCAAATTGTGTGCGTCCAAATTTTCAAATAACATTACAAGACGCACCCAACACGAGCGCTTGCAGTTTCTTTGTATTTGTTTTCTGTTCCCTGACCGTGTAACCAACAGGCTAAACAGCTGTTCTGTTGAGTGCTTGGTTGAGTGCTTTTGCGTAATCGTTGACATGCCGACGTCGACTCAAAGGCACGGAGTACTGTGATTATTACTACTCTCTGGCATTACCCAGAAGGGTTATCTGTGTCGGTTTCCTTGATCTCGTCATACTAACATATTTATTTGCTCATTTTTCGCTTATTTTGTAATTTTTTATATTTTGTTTTTCTGATTGGGAAGATTTAAAAATATCGTATTTCGTGGGACTCTTCACCCACAAGGCCAACAAATATTGCCAGCATGTTCTGTTGCTTTTTGAGACCAAATAGACAAGAAAATGTGTGCAAAAATGTTACTGGCAAGCGCAAAACAAAAACATAGAAAAAAAATTTAACCGTGTCATGCTATGTGAATATCATGCTAGCGCTAGTGTTTTTCCACGCGAATGAGAAAAGCAATTTTGTGGGGCCACGTGCTACGGGGTCATTACTTTTTTTTAGTTTACCTGAGTTCTCTCATAGCACCATAGCACACCACGTGGTATTTTATTTTAGGTAATGATAACCAGGCTTGCATTGCCGGCTTTATTTATTATGCAAGCACTGTTTCATAGAAGGTTTAAATAAATTATCCTAAACGACAAACGTCCCTAGACCGCGCCAGCCGTTAAAAAATGGAAACAAGTTCCACGCTTCAGGGATATTTGTTTGCATAACAAAGCGTGCTTCTTCTAAACTCGAAAAGCGTGTTGCAGGGTTGTTGTCGTTATGTTCTGCAATGCCGCACAACCGACTGGAATAACATAGGCTTATTGCCATAAAAGGTTACTCTTGTAACAAGACGACTCCCTAAACAGCAGTTCCATTAACAAAATAACTCAAAGATTTTTAGGGGGAAAATTATAAAAATGGAATGCTTTCCACATTGTTTGAAACAAAAGCCCCCGCAAAGGTATGTTTCTATACAAAAAATTTAGCAAATGCGGCGTTGTGAAGCATTTGCTACTCGAGTACACCTTTTACAAAAATTACCTGCTTAGTATGAATTACTAATAAGAACCATTCGTGCAGCCAAAAAGAACAAGCAGCATGAAAATCACGCACAGAAACGTCAGGCGCTGACGAGGGCGAGCTCTGAAGACCGTCGTGGTTAATAGCACAAAACCTCTGGGCTCCACCTTGAAACTTCTACGTGCTAATAATGAAACATAAACGCGTTCGCCAAGCTTGCGCAGAGATCCTGGCCTGCCCAGCTCATTTCTCTCACTCATGCTGAATCTTTGCCAAAGAGAAATCAGCTACTCGGTCTTGGAGAAAAGACCGGCCAGACTCGAACAAAAGAAAAGTATTGTGACTACACCAGGCCTTTTTGAGCCTGTATTAGGCTAACCGAAAGGTTCCATTGTGGCCACAAGAGCTCAAAGGGGAAGTGTCGGGGATGATTAAGAAATGGGTTGTGATTACTATACTCCATAATACGAAATTTGTGCTCAGCGTAAACTGTACTTTTCCTGGTCACGACGCATATCTGCTGCGTCTCAGAAAGTGACCGCGTGGTGAGCGGACGCACTGCGGTGCGCGCTACTCGGCCATTATCTTTAAGCGCGTCGCCACCGCCGGGCATGTTGTTGTAACTCGTGTTTCGACCTCTCGCGCAAGTGCCACATGGTTCGGGTGAGCCACGCAAGGAGGCGGACGCGAAGCGAATCCATTTGTTTCCTCACTCGTTGTTTAGCCCTCACTCCTGAGTGCAGCAGTGCGCTGAGGCAGCACTCACTGGTAGGTTCTCTCGACGGCAGTGATGGCAGGACTCGGAGTCGGCGGCGCGAACTGCGTCCCAGGAAGAGGCCGTGAACTGCGTCCCAGCAAGTGAACGCACATCACCGTTGAGCGCACGAACGGACGCGCGGCCATGACGTCCTTTCGCAGCGCGTCCCCACCGCCAAGCATGTCTCACTGCGTTCCCCTGACTCTTTCACCGTGCGTCTCCACAGAGGAACGTCTCGTGTGGGATCACCATCCCGCCCTGCCCTCACACTTTCCCCACACTTTCCTCTACTGTTTTCTTTCTGTCTTCGTTAGTTCGGTTACTACGCCGACGCCCGTGTCAAATCACACAAGCGGTTGCTAAAGTTCTGCACACTATAAAACCCACAATTGCACGCGCATATACATGGTTTCTTTCATTTTTTCTATATGCAGTGTTTTCTGATGCAGGAAACTAAACACTTTAAAATCAAACAGGCCAGAGCATTTGGGCTAAAAAATTCTGGAAAAATTCCTCCTAAACAACTAACAAACTGCCGCTTTCAATTTGCTTCATTTGTTCAAGTTAAAAGTATGTTTCGCTTTGCGGAGACACTTGAAAAGCGTACTCAGACGTGTGGCTTTTCAGGCATTCCGTCAATATGTGAGTTGTTCTTTTGCTGAGAAGGTTCCACGCATCTTCTATGCACGACGATGACGTGATTTTGTTTATAAAAAGAGGTAAGTTACATTGAATTGGGTGCGTTACACAAAAATCCGCACACACACCTTGTAATTCTCCTCCAGCATGAACTTTGAATAGTTTGCAAAACCCTTTAGGCCTAGACATCTTTACCCGCTCTTAGCATGGCAGCCTAGTTTTCGTGCAACACCAAACGTGCCCAGCACGTGAACCGCAGCTTAATTGTGCAATTCACCAGTGTACACCTTTAGTATTTGGAGAAAGTTAATAGCCTTAGTTTGCCCGTAGTTAAGAGTTGAAAGGAAACACTGCTCCGCTTGTCCCCACTCTACCAACTACCCTAGTACCACCGCACACGTCATCAATGACGTCCGTCTGCTGTACTGATTCCAAAAGCCTAAATATATTCGTCGAGCTGTGTGCATTCGTCGTGGAGATTCCTAATTGACGTTGATGCGTGAGCCTCTAAGGGCCACTTTTAGTGCTTCCTCACTTTAGAGTTTTTGTGATTGTTATACAGTTTTCCCAGAATGGTGGTGTATGTGGGCCGTTCCCGTCTTCGAGAACCTTAGGCGTGAATTTGATTACGATTGCGGTACCATCTCAGGGTCGACCAAATCAATCGGATTAACTGAGGGAGAAGGGAATCGTTCCTTTTCCTAGCGCAAATAGTGTTTCCCACGGCAGCGCGAAAACTAACTTTGACTCGACCCCGGCCCCCCAGTGTTTACGGGCTCGACATTAGACTTTGGATGAGACTAGCACGTCTAACACTCAGTTATGGTTCCTTTCTTCTGGACGGTTGCAACTGCCAGAAAACCGTTTGTGTTTCTATAGGGATAAATTTTCTAAAAGGTGGGTGATACCAAAGTGGGCCGCGTACCCAATCACTTCACGCAAATGGCGTCGAAAGACGACAGTTTTCTGCCACCAATTGTGTCGGCAGGATTTGCCATAAGGGGGGAAAGAAGTTGCACCGCGATAGCAGGAGGAATGGTTAGAGAAATAATATGTGCGAAACTCAACACCATCAGAGGAGTATGATATAGCGGTGAGGGAAAACCTCCTTTCTCCTCTTTAGGGTTACAAGTTTCAACATGTTTGTTACCGCTCCTATGTGTCAACACTTTCACAGCACATAAGGGTAACACTTGAATAAGCAGAACGATCCGTGGGAGGGGCCCTCGAACAATTGTCCTTAGCCTACCTAATGACCATGTGAATTGATATTGTGATGCATGGTTACACAAAATTCGTATTTGCTTTGTGCGATTCCATTCTTACACTCAGACATTCGCAAAAGCAGTTTGCGTCTACAGGCGCGCGCACAGACAAGTGATTATCTCCGTGAACGTTCTTTACCCCTCCTCAATTTTTTCCCTATGCAGCGAATGCATACCGAGTCAAGACAGACGGCTGCCGGGCATCATCAAACGACACGCCGAGTCGAACTCGATTGAGAAAACACGTCGCCGCAGAGAATATGATGACCGTTTGCACAGTGTGACTGATAGAGAAAACATCCCCTGAGTGAATGCCAAGAAGATCCATCGGGTACCAATTGAAGACCGTGTTCAAACATGTTTGACACCAAAGTTAAGCGGCACAGTCGAACTTAAGCTGCACAGTCAAAGTTAAGCTGCACAAGTCAAGCTGCACAGTCAAAGTTAAGCTGCACAGTCGAAACGTATTGCCAATTATCAAATTGGCAATACGTTTGGACTAGCTCGCAGAGCTCCTTCTTAAAATCTCTTTTTCCCTCGATGCAGTCGGATGATGCAATAAAAATAACACAAATGGGGGGGGGGGCAGCAGGGGTTCTTCAAACGTTTTTTTTTTACTCGAAGTGACGATAGCAGGGAGTCCAAGTAGGCAATGATGATGGTACGAGTATTCTTCCTACGTTTTTGGGTGTGCTCGGTCTTTGCACTTGGCGTGCATGATTTGCGGAACACTGGTTTCTGTGCCCATGTGTACTGCTGTCTCCTCGTTCTCTCAATTCAAGAACGTAAATACTTCACTTTTATCATGTGCTCACTAATATTTACATTGGGAGACGCATGTCCGGCTGCACATTGAAGCTGTTCATTTGGCAATTTAAAATGTCCTTTTGTCAACAATGCGTGCACGACAGAATGAACCAGGATGGTGCGTGCTGCATATTTATACTGATGCGCTATCTGTATATATGACACCTAGTCTACCGGTGTGAATCTAAAGGTGAAACATATACATAAAATCTGAAGCAAAAAGTCAGATTCGACGACGATTTCCCGTCGAAAGGGTCAGATCAAGCGAGTAAATAATTTATCCAGTAAGCTTGTTTACCACAGGCTAACAGGCGAACTGCTCATGCAAAAGCCGGGGCCACGCATTTCAAGGGCGTCCGTCTTCAAATGATAATCATAAAAGAATTCAGCAATCCTAACCGTTGAGATGCGAAGACTGGGAAAACAGCGGAGCTAGTGATATTCACTCGCTTTAACTTGGCGTCTAATAGTTCTGCACATCTTATCCGCAGGATGGACTCTAGTGCTGCTGAGTGCACGCCGTCTTCCTCAACTAGGGGAACTTCTGCAAGTCCTAGCTTAGGTCATAATTAGGTGCAGCCACTGCCCGATGCGCGCTCCCCACCCGAATATCTCCGCGGCGATAGCACTCCCCACACGTGCTCATCGTCTCCTTTATTGTCGTCGGTTCCCCTTACACCTCTTCACTTAGAATATTCCTGATATCCACTTTTCTGCGCCAAGTTTAGGGCAACGCCCGGCCCTGCTGGAACCTAAGCATAATAAGCTCCGCTGTTAAAACTACAAAAAAAGAAAGAAATTGCTAATGAGGCAGCTTGGATTAGTATTTTGCCCAGAAAAGTGGGTGCGCGCACTTAAATCAAATAAACGAAAATAACGGGTTTCGCATTATTGGGTCTTATAAGAATAATGCAAAGCATAATTTGAGGGCCAACCGGGGGTTCTTCGCTGGTGGGCTGCTCAGGGGTGGCGGTGATGGTAGAAATATCTTTGGATTTGGGATCGTCCCCTAGCTCACAAAGTCTCATGTCCTTTCTGAAACAAGGCGAAGTATTAAAATAAGCATCGGGTTTTCCTGTAAAGAAGTTTCTGTTCTCCATTTTCACTTTGGCAGTAGCACCGTGCTGTCTAAAACAGCTGCGCCATGCTCGTGAACGAGAACCGACCTCGGCGCCTGGAGGCTGAGGTAGCCTAGCCGTAATTTCCTCTTTTCCGTTCTGTTTATTCTTCGAAGCCACGGCTGTCTTAGCTTGGCTGGCTTGGGTACCCACGACAGGGAAATCTCGCCGACTACAGGAGGGCTTGCGCCATAGAGCCCTCGCGTAATCGGTGCCTGTGCTTTCAACACGGTTTCGCCGATATCAGAAGAGCCACTTAAGCTTACGCTGCAACGAACACACGCAAGCAGGATTCGTGTTAAATATTGGATGAATAAGAGAACCCGGATACTTCTAAAGGCAGACAAATAGAGACCTTCGTCCTCAGTAGTTGGTGATAGGCAAAGGCGATGAGCGTAACTAGGATATCGTTCGCATTTCCGAAGGCAATCAAGTAGGTGGTCTTTGCCAAAGTAGCGGGCGCTGAAGTCTTCGAGCGGCTTCCATTTTATTTCGACCTTTTCCCTCTGTCAGAAAATCACGTCACCATTATTTTTGGTAGTGAAGCTAAATGTACGAGCAAAGGACGCTGGTAATCTGAAGCTGGAAAGTCCGCGTTAGAAAGCGCCGTTATTATTTATGAAATAATAGAAAAGAACAGGGCAGTAGTAACCAAAGTATATATACGATGTATTAAACGTTAAATACTTCAATCCCATCTCGCGTGGAAATTGTGTTGTATACCATGCGTATAATAGTTCTCGCTAAAGTTCTACAGCTGTGCAACAGTGATGCCTAGCTCACCAAACAAATTGATGAAAAAGGCCAAACATACTGACAATGACTACGGGTCCTCAATACCCATTTGAAATTGTTATTTTTACGAGTTATTCTTAGTACCGGTTAAAACTGTTGCATTTTAAGATATTGGTGTTCCATGCACCTAACAGATGTAATAAAAAATAAATGACCCAAAGAAGCCAGGTAATATTTAAGGGTCTCTTGATAACAAGAAACCTTTAGTCCAGTTGCTGGTTAAGGTATATTTTGTTATTTTCTTCTGGGTATCATTTGTTTGCTGCCAAGTTTTAGGTGCCTGAGTACTGCAGGTATTGTTTGTTATAAAGCTAAGCGATAGGTATTGAGGAAATCACGGCTTCAACTGTAAAGTTCTAAATTAAGATCGGCTTTAGGTAAAAGAGATGAAATAATTGTTTGGTAATGCATTCATGCGTACCATATCTTAAACGTAATCTTAAATAACCAAGAACAAAAACTTCTCAACCAGAAAACAGCAGCGATTGAAAGAAAATCACGGCCATTTGTGGTGACCAACCCACCGTGGCTGCAATTCATTGAATGAGGTGTATAATAACATATACCAAGAATTTAAAATGCCCGAAATAAAACTTTACGGTCCATTCTAGCCAAACCGCTAACCAGTTGCAACTTTGGTGCGTAACACATCCATTCGATTTTGGCTCGATAATAAAACTGTATTATGCATCTCGCGTTTTAAAACAAACCGGGTAATCACAAATGTTACTTACGATGTCGTATATGGTAGCGTCTTTATAAATTCCAACCTCTTTTTAAGATACGAATGACAAAACATTGCTACTCCGGTGGGCATTTGGGACAAAATATACACCTTCGTGCTGCATATTAACCAGTGAGGTGCTAACGGCTGCGGCAACATTGTGGAACTCTAAAAGCTGAGATGTTAGGAAGAATTTTGATGTCTATTTGTTTCCAATTTATTATTGTTCTTTGGCTCGACAAATGGCCATTGTTCCTCAACTCTTCGCTACAGGTATAATAAACAATAAATAATGAACAATACAGGATTTGCTTCAGTTACTGTCAAAATCAGACGTTCTCAGTTGATCTAACTTTTGCTAATATGTTACAGTCACTGCACAAAACCTTTCTTCGCATGCGGCAGCTGTACCCATACGTATGCCGTAAACATTATTTTCATACAAAATGTCTACAGATGCCTGAAATAATTTCAAAAGTCAGTGCCGTATTTTATTGGTGGAGAACACGCCTTAATGTGGCGAAGCCTGGCGAAAGCTAGTTTTTCAAGCGTATACTCTTAGAAAATTAGCTTCTAACTCACTACCCAAGACATTCCTTCACGTCGAACGCATAAGGACAACGTTTGCTTTATTCCTGGCCGTTTAAGAAGGGGTCGCTCAGGCAAGCGTTACGCTGCGTCAAAAGCACGCATGAAACATGCCCAAATGTGGCAACACCAAACGAGGGCTTGCAAATCCTGCTCTTGTTACGGAGCCACTGGACTGGTCGGAGACGACGTCGGAGGGTTTGGTATTGTTTGCTCGTTGTTTTTATTTATTTTTGAGCTCTGTCTATGGTTCGTTTGCTACAAGTCACCTCTTTACGCCTTTGGAAGCTAGATGCCATTTAATTCATCCCGAAAAATAGGAGAGGAAACATGAGGCATAACATCTTGAGAAATTGCAAGCAGTAATGTTCGCACTTCTTTAAATAGGCGCCAGATGAGAGGGAATACAAATCGGTAATTTTGACGTTGTAGGATAGAATATTATGCATAAAATACACGCACCACCACGGCTAACGCTGTTCTCTTTAGAAGAGGTTGAAAGTTTTCCCGCTATTTGGATCATATAAATAACTAAGACGCGGGCCTCTAACTTAAAATACTCAAACTTAAAATACTAATCTTCTGATTGCATGCTTCTTTCCAAATATTAAAGAAGATATTGGATATAATGCGTATATTTGTTTTCCTCTTAACAATGTTTGTTTTTCTCTTACTAATCTAGTGACGAAAGTGACAATTGTATAGTCAGAGGTCCACGTTTATTCACGGGTAATGACCAGTACATAAAATAAGACTACACTAACTATTATTGCATAGTTGGAATAGTCTGTCTCCACGAGACTTTTCTACGTCAATAAAATGGTAAGCTCAGGAGTGGTAAGTAGTTAATATTACTATAATCACGGGTACTTGGCTCCTATATCTAATATCAATGTTTGTATAATTCGAATGAACGCGGGTCAATATTTGTACTAATATAAAAATTGTGCGACGCCGGTTTATGAAAAATATGGATTGATGATGTAACTGCGATTTCGCTGTGTACTCATTTCAATATAAATTGCCTAATCAAGTTCTTTGGTAATTACATTGGCGTATATGGGTGGATTACAATTTAAAAACCCCGCTCCTGTGAAAAAAATCCTCACCAATACAAAATGTGAATGTGGTTGGAAAGCAAAGCTGTAAACGGCCTTCACAACGATTACCCGTGCGACGTCACTTAAATTCACTTACGTCGCTTTACAAATAGTAAAACCAGAGAGAAGTCAAATGTACTTAACCACATCCTCTATTATTTAAAAATGATATACTTGGTAAGGTTAAATTATTCCATTATGCATAAATGGTGGTTAGGTGAGTTCCACATGAGTGAAACTCACTCATGTGGAACTCTTTTTTTATAATATTATACAGGAAACTCAAACCCGGTGTTAGACGATCTCCCTTCTCCGCCTCTTCCGTCGCGGACGGAGGCGACGAGATCGGCGGCAGAGACGAAGGGGGAGGAGGTGAAGGAAGAGATACTTCTATTGAGCTTTCTGAACGGCCCATAGTGCGGCCTAGGGGAGTCGTTCCTTCTTCTCTATAGCCCATATTCAGCCCGCGCCGCCTGTGCTATGTCCACCAGCTTAAGCTGGGTAGCCAGAGAGGGGCTGGACAGCAGCATCTCCCATTGATCTTGTTCGGTAGTTCACCGAAAGAGAGGAGGGTGCTCAGGGCTAAAGTCGCACACCCTGATTATGTGGCAGAGTGTTCCTACTTTTGAGCACTATTGACATTCAGCGTCGTAGCGACTCAAGTGCATTAAGTGAAGACGCGTCGGGTGCGGGTAGGAGCCGGATTGTATGAGCCGTGGGGTAATTTGTTGTTGTATGGAAAGGTCAGGGTAAGACCAAGGTAGGGTCTGTCTCAGAAGGCGATAATGTTGGGTTATGTCCCTGAACGACACAAGCAAGTGACTGTGCTCGTGCAGCTCCATAGCACGGCGGGTAAAAGTGCAGGCTTGGTGGGCGTACTCGTTGCCCTCCATTGAAGCGTGAGCGGGTGTCCAGATGAGCTGAATCGAACCATTTGGGGAGTGGTTTTCAGCGCGTGCAGTGCATATCGGGACATTAAACCCTACTGGTAATTATTTTAGGCTTGTTGGGAATCAGTGACTAGCTTCCGAACCTCTGGTTCAGTGGGAGTGAAGGCGACGGCCGTCTCTTCTGCTGCTCTCATGTCAAGTCACGATGATGGCGTACTGCTGCCCTCGATGTTGGGAGGTGTCAGTGTAGATAACTGCATGATCCCCACCATGGATGGTGTTGAGCGCTGAACCCGTGCTTGTCGGCGACGCGCGTGGTGTAAGGGGTTCATATTTCTAAGCAAAGAGGGCATCTTTAGATCTTGTCGCCAAAAGTCCAGGAGTACATCAAGCGGAGTGACATTCTGTGCTGCCCGGCCAGTCTCATGGGGGATGCGGTGACCCGCCGCAGTTCTGCTCATTCGGAGCTTCTGGATAGAAAGATGGCCCTCTATCAGCTCTTCCATCCTATTGTAGAGCCCCGTGCTAAGCAGCCTATTGACGCACTCATAAGAAGACCGACTGCTTGCTCAACCGCCTTTCTAATCATTATATAAAGCATCTTTATGTCCTTCTTGCTGAGAAGAAGACAGGGCGTTGACGTAAGTAATTCTCGAGAGGGCAAATGCTTGAAGTAATTGCAAGGTATTGAATTTCTTGAGGCCTTGCTTGCTGGTGGCAACTCACTTGATAATGTGTATGATTTTATTGATGCTGTGTTTGAGGCGCTGCAATGATACGTCACTCTTGGTGTTGGCCTGAAGATGTACGCCCAGGATCTTGATGCTGGGGCTTGGAGTGATGGCCTGGCCATCAAGGAGTATTTGAATGTGTTTCTTGGGGTGTCGTTTGTCGTGAGGGCGGACGACGATGAGGTGAGATTTTTTCCGTGAATACTGGAAGTCACAGGTTTTAGCACATTGGCGTACTAGAAGTGAGATGCCATGGGTTGGAGTGATTTTCCTTTAATTTTTGTAACTCATAGCACACACGCAAGGCGCGCGAGACGTGCCGTGGGTGGAACGCACAGCGGCGCGAGAGGTCCCGTGACGCTATCGGTTGGCATTCGGCGAGAATGCAGGGGTTAAACCCGTAGATGTGCTTGGTGAGTACACCACTTGTCTTCCCCGTCTCCGCGTGGGCTCGCAGCTAAATCGGTAAGAAGACGGGCACTCGCTTTATTAGTCTGTTAGTTCTAGGTTCGATTCCTCGCGGTGCCACTAAATTCTTTTATTTGTTCGCGGGAGTTTTCTGTTGACACCAACGGTCGCGAAAGAACCCTTGGGGGGGTAGAGGTAAAAAGCTTTGCTTTAAAAAAATTTTAGAGTGCATCTCTTAACCGCCTGCTCCTGTGGTTCTGCAGCACCCCTCGCGATCGCCCTCGTTGTAATCGAGAGAGAGTGAAGAGAGAGCGAAGAGGAAGGCGTATGATAGAATATGGTTATAGCGCAAGGGGAAAAGCGGCAAACCGAGGGTCCTGAACGAAATGTGATCTGTGCGGCGAGCCGCTACAAGGTAACCCCCTAATAACGCGCACCGTCGTGCGTACACCGGTAACGCGGTCATTTCCTGAGACGAAAGGATTGCTTCGTCTGCCGCTACTGGCTAAGCTAAACTAGCTGCTCGAGCAGAGGCTCAGCGCCGTTGACCCCAGAATCCAAAGGGGCCGCCGCCAAAGCAGCAGCTATGCGCCGTCGCCCCGGGGACCCTACAGTTGGCGCTGCGGACGCACAGGCTTGCCGTCGCCCCGCATACACGGAAGCCTGTGTAAAATTCTTTGCCTTGACCTGTTTTGCACTGTGGAAACAGCACTGTGGAAAACATTATAATTAGAGAGTATCGTAATATTCAATCCGTTTTCATGCTTCTTTTTTTTGAAATATTATTGTGCGAGCAATGTGCGACATATTTTTTCTCTCCATGTTGTTTAATTAACCAAGTTCTCTGGTTTTCTTATTGTAGTTTATCGCTGTCAAAGCTGTGTTCATTCCTTTTAGTAACTTCTTGTTTGGTTTTGCTTCTTTCTGCGCAATATTTATTTAGTAATATTTAATCAAGGGTACCGTTGCAGTCTCTTGACTATGGGACCCTTGTCTGTATACTAACTTGTATGTTTTTACACCATTCCAAATAATAAAGAATTTAAAATTCAAAAATTCAAAGCGGAAGCTGCGATAGATAATTCTGGTGCTGCTGTGCAAAACATCATACATTTATACCTTTTACTATATGCTGCGTCAAGAGAGCATGTACAAGCCCCTCCAAAATCTATAGTGTGAACAGTCGTTTGAGCACACTGCCTTCACTTTTTAGTGGTGAAACTGTGCAAAAAGTAATTACTGCGGAATGAATGTCTACGTGAGATGATTCCGGATGCTTTCTACAGCGAAAGGCCCTAAACTTTCCGTACCGCTCGGATTGGGAGTAACTTCGATGTTTTCATACTCGGTAAACGCGGACCAGTCTGGCCCGGCGCTCCGACCACGCACTAATCCAATATTACTTGGGCGCCCCGGATGCTTGAAAACATCTGCATCTAGGCGTGTTTACATAATATATCGCCATACGTTTTCCGCTTTTCTAGCACGCAATAGTGTGGCCTTACTGCGAACAAACGTGCCCACTCCACTGCTTTGGCGAACAATGTGGAACCCACCTGCAAGTACGATGAGGCAATGCACCCAATAAATAAACATTCCGTATATGTGTTACGCTCCAGCTGGTCGCATACTGAAGATATCTTCTATATCGCACTATTGCAATAACTATGCCGGTTTGCAGGATGAGAAATACAATTAGCCTGGTAAGGGAAAGAAGGGTCCCCATACCCCTTACCAATAAACAATATACTGGAGACCGCAGGAACTGCCTCCACAAGCAGCTTTTTTGAAACTCCGCCAGCGCTGTGAGCTTTTTGCTCTTGTTTCCAAATGCAAGGGTGTTGTACCTCTATTCACTTAAAAAAAAAACATAATTCGTACGCGGATTTCAGTTTGCGGTAGTCTTATTCGCTGCTGTGTACTAAACACGCTACGCATTTGTTTATTAGCTTTGCTGTGTACAAAGTTCTGAACGTTTTATTTCATTTTTATGTACAGCAAAGCCGTTAGCACAAGAGTTAATATCATGAAAGGAAAAAATCGAGTATTGACCCCTATGCCTAATATGATATCCACACACCTAAAACGTTTCTGATTGGTGCTCTAATTTGAGCGCCTTTCCACATACATAACAAGCGCTCATTCAACAGCAGGATTACTTTGAATACCCGCCGCGGTGGCTCAGTGGCTAAGGCGTTGCGCTGCTGAGCACGAGGTCGCGGGTTCGATTCCCGGCCGCGGCGGCCGCTTTTCTGATGGAGGCGAAAAGCAAAAACGCCCGTATGTACGAGATTTCGGCGCACGATAAAGATCCCCAGGTGGTCAAAATTAATCCGGAACCCTCCACTACGGCGCGCCTCATCGCCTGCGTTGCGTTGGCGCGTTAAACCCCACAATCAATCAATAAATCAGGATTACTTTGAATTTCTTTGGTTACGTGGAACACAATATTCACGCGATGTCCTATAAGACATTCGCTAACGCGTTGGGCTGAGAACTGTGAAATCTCGCAACAATAAATGATTTAATTTACTCGCCTCAATTCAAGCAGCGCTTGATTTCTAGTTATTTTACTTTATTTAGATAAAGAATGCGGTTCTTTTTGGTACCGTAAGTATTATAGCATTCGTAAGAACATTTACTGCCAATTTATAATTGCACCATTCTGCAAACGCACTACTGCACCTTTGTATTTTGAAATATTTTTAAAGACTGTAGTATGCTAAAAAGAAGTGCTCGTGCCACACGGCCGCGAAAGTTATCTTGATTTGGTTATATTCATTGTTGTTTTGGTTTGATTCTTTCCTGCTTGTATCAACTGAGGCAGTGCCGCTTAGAACGCTCTCAAAAATATTTGGGGGCAATAACTGCTCGACAAAGCAGTACATCATTGCCGCAAAATGTTTTGTTTGGCTGCGGAAATCATCATTCCCTTCATTCGTTCCCAGTAGCTCCAATTTAATTTGTTCTGGGCGTTGGAGACGCCCAGACGTCCTCAAGACTCAGTGCAACCGCTACGCTAACAAGACAAGAGTTTCGGGTCACGCACCTAAGTCACGCCATTTTGGGAAAAAAGCTAGGGTGCGCACACTCGATGTTTCGTTCCCTGTTTTGCCCAAAATTTTCTAGCATTTCCAAGTCACCAGGGTGTCGTTTTTGCATTGAGAAGGCAAACATTTCGTAGAGAAGATTGTCCCCAGCATCTTACGCGTATTTGAAGAGTGGGAAAAAAACGGACAACAACACGACGAAAAAACGGACAAAAAAACAGTTACCGAAGGCAGAGCAGCTGTGTTTTGGTGATACTTTTTGCACAGTTTTAGCAATAAGGTGCTTTATTCCTAGATTCACGAAGATTTCACTAATGTTATATTCGTCACGAAAGTAACGCCAGTACACCGTAGGAGGCAGCCTTTAAAGGGTTGAACTCTGCACGCAGGGTCTTCTTGCGGGGAAGCAACCTTTAGTACAGAAGTGTATAGGTTAAACTTCGCGGTGTTAGTTTTCGGGTTTTATATTTTAGCACAAAAGTGTTTTATGCCGGGCCACACCAAGATTGCAGTCACGTCATATCCGTCACGGGAATGACTCCAGTACACCTTTGCCGAAGCGACCGCCAGCAGGACGTCGCTCGCCATGCACACCCATAAGACAGCCACTGATCCGCAAATCATACCCACCTGCAGATTTCGCTGCACATTCTACTTTTGTGTTTTACTGATTGCTATGATCGATGAATCAACCACAGTTTTTTTCAATGCTTACTCACCGCCCGCGTGCTAATCTTTGTTATCTTCAGTGCAATATAAAATATCAGGTGCTGTGATACGGCGAAATAGAGCCGCTGCCTTCCCTATGATTAATAAAGCCTTCCAAAATTACCTGCGCCCGATCTCTCGCCGCATGAACCATAATCCGCATGTTCCACTCTTCTTTCAGCGGATAATGTAGCCCAAGGCAACCGGTCTCGTGCCTGTGGAAACGTGAAGGTTGACCGCGGCTATTCCATACAAATTAACATACAGTGGGAATGCCGGCACCGAAAGTGTTGGTACGGTCCATTATGTTTCAGTATGTTCAGTATATTTAATATAGTCAGTATGGTTCGTCAAGTAAGGTTCTGCTTAATTTCTTCGGGAATTGAGAGCTACCTTCAAGAAGGAACCAAGGATGTGGTGATGACGCAAAAACAAGAAAGTCTGAAACAAAATAAACTTCTTGAAATGAACCCATCGCTTCAGAACAATACACGAACGGGAGGAGAGGTGCCTACGGAATATAGAAAGTGGTGAATTTCAGGTTAAAGCGGTAATTTTATAGAATGCGTACCCGCTGTACTAACTACAATTGCTTAAAGATATCCCGGTTTATCTCCAGTAGCTCACGTAATTTTTCGGCGGGAAAAAGGAGAAAATCTGTAGCAATCACGGACGATAATATTTGGTTTCTTACTGAGCATGTTGAGTCGTCAGTTCGGACGACGTAACACTAGGCTACTGACCACTGTTGAACACTAAACAAATTGAAGTTTTTCGACTAAAAAGACGTCTTTACTTAGAGAAGACCTACGTAGAATCTGCTACGACAGCTTAAAAAACAATAAAGATTGTATAGGAAGTATAGGCGAGTCTTAGTGGAGGACTCTGGGTTAATTTTGACCACCTGGATATGTTTAACGTGCGTCGAAATCTCGTACACACAGGCATTTTTGCTTTTTTGCCTCCATCCACTTGCGTTGACTTGATGTACCTATAGAGCAAAGCAACCTGACTTGTCTCCGATGTTTCCGTTCATATGACCGCCGGAAATTTCCTATTCGCGCATTTCAATAAGTGCCGCGCGCCTCCTTCGTGCCGGTGCACCGTGGCAAACGGTGAAATAGCCACGGGGCCTGCCAAGGCCGCAGTAACGGAAAGTGCCCGAAACACAGAATGGGCATCGGGCACGTCCACAAGTCTGCCGGAAAACGATCTTCCAGTCGGTTGAACTTGTCGAGTTAAGAGCTTCTTTCCTTGAACAGCAACAGAAAGCAAACAAAAACTTCTCTTGCGAACACGCGCCCCTGGGAAGGGCACCCCAGCCGACACGAATTCGGCTGTTTACTCGGGGCTCGAGAGAAAATTGGCCTCGCGCCGTGAGCAATAAAATTAAGCGCGTAAGGGGCAGTTATAGTTTTCACCATCGTGTAGTTTTTAACAGTACATTCGTGCTTTTATCGGCGTTGACAGTCTCCCCAAAACTACTTTGAAATCGGAAGTATAGGGTTGGGTTCGGCAGCGTTTTGATATCATAGTTCTCTTCAAGCGAACCTAATACACTCACTTACAGGATACTACATTACACGGCTGTTTGCGTGTACATGTACGTGAGTTGGGTCTGTGTTGCGTCGCTTGTTTCCACTACGCCCTTAAAAGTACTAGAATATTTGAGGTCATGCTTGGAAAAAAGTTCCTTTTCTTGCTAAAGACGTTTGCAGATATGGTCCGCTTTCGCGCAGCGTAATATTTATTTATTTATTCATTGAGGGGAGGAGAGAAGGAGGACGCTTGCTACCTAAGGGACCCAAGAGTGGACCCATATGCGGGCTCATTTTAGAGCCCGGCGATGGCGATCATAGCTGTGCCCTCACTCAGGCTGGCGGGATGGCCTTGAAAGGTCCAGCACCTCGAGAAGATGGGTATGTTGGGGATAAAAAGGCACGCCCCTTTCTGTACCGTGAGGGACAGAGTGCGACTGGATGAAGCTGCGTGAGCCTGAAAGCGCTATTGTATCGTGCTAATGTCAGCACTCACAATCAGTATAAAATTGCATGCTGCAAATTAACAATTTAAAGCGAAAGCTTTTATGTCACACTAATGGCGTATATCTTGTCGAAAACCCAACTTTCTCTAAGGATGATGATAATCGTACGTGACGTGAAAGAAAAAATGCTGCCCGTGGTGGGAATTGAACCTGGGGCCCCCGCGTTATGCAGCCGGCGTTTAATTAACTGATCTGATGTAACAAAGCAGCAGTAGTTTTGATTTGGAAAGAGCTTCATGGGCGTGGAAAGTGAAAAATTATGCTCTACTCTGTCTAACGACGACGATAGTTCAACGCGAAGCTTTCTTCGTGCGAAATAAATGTTTAATGGTGAAAATTTAAAGCGCAACAAATTTAGACACAAGACGAATGACACAGGGACAAGCGCTACTTCCAACTGGAAATTTTATTTACGAAACAACATATATATACGAAAAGGGTGAAAATACAAAAAATACAGTGCATGTGCGCATCGTCCTAAACTAGAGTATGTGCGCACTGTACAGGCGCGCACACGCTCCTCATGCCATGGGCGTGCCCAGGAAGGCCAGCTCTTTTGCTGATAGCGATACCGAGGTCGTGCTTACACAATCTTTGCCACTACGATGTATCTCAGCCGCCTCCACAATCTCCCGTGTGCGCTGATCGGGATCGCGAAAGACGACTGTACATTCATCAAATCGAGGCGAACACTTGCAGGTCTGGCAATGACTGGCGAGGTTCCCGCCCGTTGGACATTGGACAAACAGGACGGTGCCTTAATGAACGCCTCCGTGAGCATGCCAATCGAGCGAAAAAAGACACGGGCGGGAACCTCGCCAGTCATTGCCAGACCTGCAAGTGTTCGCCTCGATTTGATGAATGTACAGTCGTCTTTCGCGATCCCGATCAGCGCACACGGGAGATTGTGGAGGCGGCTGAGATACATCGTGGTGGCAAAGATTGTGTAAGCACGACCTTGGTATCGCTATCAGCAAAAGAGCTGGCCTTCCTGGGCACGCCCATGGCATGAGGAGCGTGTGCGCGCCTGTACAGTGCGCACATACTCTAGTTTAGGACGATGCGCACATGCACTGTATTTTTTTGTATTTTCACCCTTTTCGTATATATATGTTGTTTCGTAAATAAAATTTCCAGTTTGAAGTAGCGCTTGTCCCCGTGTCATTCGTCTTGTGTCTAAATTTGTTGCGCTTTAAATTTTCACTATGGAGTACCAACTAGCTCGAACCCTCACGTTGTTAAATGTTTAATGGTCTGAAAGTGAGAGCTGCTGACTTCAAAAGTCCAAATTGCGTAAGAGCCAATGTCAATGCTCAACGAATCAAAGCCGAAACTCCAACGACAACGAAGGAATCCCTCACGATATAATTTCGCGTTAAACCATCGCCGTCGTTAGATGGAGGCGTGCATGATTTTATGTTCATCGTTATGTTATGCACCATAACGTTTACCTTGCGTTATATTAGTACCAAGCAAATTATTCATAAAGATCGCAAAGAAAAATTACGAACACGTTTTGGTCATCGACTTTTTTTACAACCAAACACTGCCGTTACTACAGCGTCCCGGATAAAACAAAAACAACGACTTTTTTGGACATGTACAGTCCATCATGTAGTGGCTGATCTCCCACTTTCAAACGTCGCTTCCCAAAAATTCTTTTTTTCAGTTGTGCCCTTGTATTTAAAAGCCCACACTCGGTTTTGCGCTACAAGCGAGGTGTCTTTTAAATTCGAATGCATTTATTAGCCGGGGGTTGTCTTGCTCCGTTGGCCGGCGTGCGCCTGCATTCCTCCAGCGCGAGCGCACGTGAGCGCGCGCCTTGTAGTTCTGCCTTCGTCGTCGTCGTCGTAAAGGCGAATGCATTTCTTAGTCGGGGGTTCACACAATGCAACGTGAGCGTTACGCCTCTCCCTGGCGGTGACGTCACTGCAGTTGCTTCCATGTCATCATCATCGGTTGGAGAAGAAGAAGAAGACAAGTCTGCGAAGCGAAGAGCGCGTAATGCCGAACGCGTTACGCGCTCGGGAACATCAAGAAGGATTCTAGTCGTTTGAACGCGCTTCGGGTTCTTTGGAACGAGTTTGGAAGAGGAGGTGATGAGAACGGTGACGCCATCATCGCGGTCTGTGACGACAACCCTCGTCTGGTGCCATTCAGGTCGTACCTGGTGTGTGCCTCGTGCCACGAGTCTCTGGTCAACGGGTAAGAAAAAACGTGCCCCACTACCATTCACGGGAGTTGCATTGATCTGGTCTTTACGCGAAACTGTGATGCGCGTATGCTTCTCAAAGACCCTTTGACCGTGCTTTTTAGCGATCACAAGGCAGTGATTGTGGCCGTCAGGTACAACGATAACACAAACAGGTGCTGATGAATAAATGATTACGTTCACACTCTCGTCATTAATTACGCCATTACTCGCAACACACTCATCGGTGCACCCAATGCATTCGCATTTCTGCACGATTCCCTTCGGGGAGGTGCGGGGAAATTTTTTTTCGCTTCTTTAGGGTCGTTCATCTTCCTATAAAAGAACGGTCACCTTTCACGTGAGCTCCTTACAAGACAGAAACTACCGATTTATGCGACTTTATCAATGTGTCTAATTTTGAAGTCATTTAAACTAACTAAAAATGTTTCGCCCGCTGGACGAAGTTTACAGTAACTACCCCTTGTGTTAAAAAGTCATATATTGCCGAAAACGCAAAGCTCAGCATCCGTGTATACTTAAGCTTATGGGACTCAGTACTCTCCGCTGTACAAGCATGATAGATGGGGTTACTTAGCAAAGCTATTGTCGTGTTTGTTCGTGTTTTTTTTTTGGCTGAATAATTTATTGCGTGTTTCCGGACGCTGATTTCCGCTTTTTTATCATTTTCTTCACTGGCTATTGCATTAAGACACCTTTAGAGGGTTAGAAGTTTGCAAGGCTGAAACATTTAATTGATTCAGGCAGAATCAAAGCCGTTCCGTTCATGACGATCTAAGGGGGCTAGTTAGTGATTTTGCATGGTTAGGACTGAAACAGAAGTTGTAAAAAATGGTCACCCACGTGGACCATAGCTTAAAAGAGGACTTAAACATTTTTTTTTAAATCCTTAATTTCTTCAGAACGTAGTGAACAAACACATCCGGAACTGGGACAATAGGGTCACAACGAACCTCCTCCAAACATTACTGTTCTATGCCCCCCAGGTAATTCAGAAACTTGCCAAACAAAGAGTCCTTCCTTGTGTCGGCGTTCTTCAAGCGTTCAAATGACCTCATTACAGCAATGCTGGAGCTATTGAGTGGTTCATTTCTGTTGCAGCAATAAACACTTTCGATAGACACGCAGGGGAAAAAATCCTTAATGCAAAGCAACGGAAGGCGGGTCTGCTGCCCCGAGCACATCACGCAATGTCGCTTCGTGCTGGCGATAACTGTAGCTTTTACAATTATTTCAAACCCGAAGGAAAGTGTAAGATCGTTTATCAAAAGTGTTTAGGAGCCTTTTTAGTAAAAAAATCCAGGACATCTATAAACTCCGGAACGACCAGTCGGCCTGACGAAATAAACGAATTTTGCGAATGGCGATGCTCAGCATAGGTATTAGGTAACATAGTGTCTGCGCTGGAACAACAGCTAAAGGTGTTCCTTGACGATGTTATTCCATGTGGCGACTTTGCTGCTTTTTTATTTATTCACGAGCATTGCATTGTTGTTTACAAAATTCAGATCTCGTCACGCTGATTGGTAGTTTTGGAGGATTGGGGTGAAACGTAAAATGCAGCAATTTCTTAGAGTGAAAAAACAAAACGAAGATGGATTGCGCAGGCTCAGACTGAATATTAGTATTTTTTTCTTAAACTTTGGCCACTGTGTTTCGAACACGCAATGCTGCTAGCAGTGTATACCTCCGAAAGTAGCTCTAAACTGAACAGTTCTTCTTTCTACTTAAAACTTATTCACCCTATGATTGCGTCCATATATTTCCCTTAATTGTTTAGTTACTCTGCTTAGTAGCATCCACACGAGTTTAAACTACTGGCAGACCGTATTATATCCAGAGGTCGGCGAACTCACTCATGAGTCCACTCACTCAGACTCATTTGGACTCTAACTCACGCGTGAGTTTGAGTTTGAGTGAGCGCGAGGCTAGTGTTGGCATGGTGAGTTTGAGCTTGAGTGAGTTTGAGCCGAGTGATCCCGACTGAGTTTGAGCCCGATTGAGTTTCAGTACGCCTGAGACCTAGTGAATTCTGAGTTCATTTTTAGTTCTGAGTACATTTTGAGTTTGAGTCCATTTTGAGTTCTGAGTCCATTTTGAGTTTGAGTCCATTTTGAGTTCTTTGTGCATTTTGAGTTTGAGTCCATTTTGAGTTCCGAGTACAATTTCAGTTTGAGTCCATTTTGAGTTCTGAGTACATTTTGAGTTTGAGTCCATTTTGAGTTTGAGTCCATTTTGAGTTCTGAGTGAATTTTGAGTTTGAGTTCATTTTGAGTCTGAGTACATTTTGAGTTTGAGTACATTTTGAGTTTGATTACATATTGAGTTTTGAGTGCATTTTGAGTTCTGATTACATAGGAGTTTTGAGTTCATTTTGAGTTTGAGTACATATGAGTAGCCTAGCAGGCAGCTATGGTTGGCTCTTAAGTTTCATGTGTCACTGTGGGCTCGGAATTCAGGTTACCTGCGGGTACGACACCAATCGCGATCTGCATGATTGGTTGGGAGGGAGGGGGTGTCTGATTTTTTTAAGTTTCTTGTTGAATTTTCATGGCCATAAGCACTTGCTGTATACCTAATTTTCGCGGCTGGGCGCGTGAGTGATAATTGACTGGTGAGGTCATAAAAAAGGGTTGTCTTAACTTTTCCTCCTGACGGGTCCACTAAGAGCGTGGGAAAGGGTGGTGGGAAAGCACACGGCGGTGCTGGCGTGCTGGTTGTTCGCCTGCTACTGTTAACGGCTTGATATACTAGGGGTCACAAAGGAAGAGGTGAGAGCAAGAGGAAATTGGGGCGGGGGATGTCCTTTCTGCTGTTTCAAATGAATTAGCTGAATTGGCTGGGAAGCGCCCCTTAAGAAAGAATAATGACCACATTAGATTAGGTGAAAAGTAAAACTAATGAGGCTAAGGCGTGTAAGGTATCAAATGAAAGGTCCCGATTAACGGAATCAAGCGGGTAAATAAAAAAATGCTTCCTGATTGTAGTTATCAGGCAGCCATAATGAGTCATAGATTGGGTTAAAATTCAAAATGATGCTGCGAGGGCATGTGGGGAATCAAATTCAAGGTCTCGATGTGGGGAATCATTCGGGACGAAAATGAGTTATGGATATATCATGACGTAGTTATGGTAAGTCATAGATTCGGTTAAAATTCAAGTTTATGACGCTAGGGTGTGTGGCGTATCAAATTAAGGTCTGCATGAGGGTAATCACGTGCTTCCTGGTTATTATCATGACATAGTCAAAATGGGTCATAATTTAGGTTAAAATTCACAATGATGCCACTGGGTGTTCGGGGCATCAAATTGAAGGTTCCGATAAGGGAAATCAAGTGGGACAAAAATGTGGTAGGGCTATATCATGAGATAGTAATCGTTAGTCGTTGATTGGTTTAATTTCAAATTGATTCCGCTAGGATGTGATGGGTATCGAATTAATGATCTTGATGAGCGGAATCACGTGGGAGAAATACAAAAATGGTTCCTGGTTATAACCATTAGATTGTCATAAAATTCGAAGTGACCCCAATAGGCCGTGTAGGGTATCAAATTTACGGGCTTGACGAGGGGAATCACGTGGTACAAATAAAAAAAGGCTTCGTAGTTCGAATCATGAGATAGTCATTATGAGTCATAGTTTGGGTTAAATTTAGGGTGAGGCCGCTGAAGAATGTGGGGCGTCAAATTGAAGGTTCCAGTTAGGGGAATCACGTCGGACACCTAAATAATGCGTCCTGGTTACAGTCATGAGAGACATGGTTATTTTGACTGGTATGAATTCCATATGACCCTGCTAGGGTGTGTGGGGTATCAAATTAAAGGCCTCGTCGAGGGGGATCACGTGGGACATATATAAAAATGCTTTCTGGTTATAAATATGAGGATATAGCAAAAGGTATATAGCAAAATGTACACACTCACACTCACACGCTCACTCACTCACACTCACTCATTCACTCACACTCACACTCACACTCCCGCTCTCACTCACACTCACACTCTCACTCACACTCCCACTCACACTCACACTCTCACACTCAGTCTCACACACTCCCACTCACACTCTCACTCTCACTCCACTCACACTCATACTCACACTCACACTCTCACTCTCACTCACACTCAGGCTCACACTCACTTACACTCACACTCACACTCTCCCTCTCACTCTCACACTCACACTCACACTCTCACTCTTACTATTCCTCTCACTCACACTCTCACTCACAGGCACACTCATACTCTCACTCACACTCACACTCTCGCACACTCACACTCACACTCTCACTCCACTCACACTCTCACTCTCACTCTCACTCTCACTCACACTCACACTCACACTCACACTCTCACTCTCACTCTCACTCTCACTCTCACTCACACTTTCACTCTCACTCTCACACTCACACTCACAGTCTCACTCACACTCACACTCACACTCAACTCACACTCACACTCACTCTCACTCTCACTCCACTCACACTCACACTCTCACTCCACTCACACTCTCACTCACACTCACACTCTCACTCACACTCACACTCTCACTCACACTCTCACTCTCACTCTCACTCACACTCTCGCTCTCACTCTCACTCTCACACTCTCTCTCACACTCTCACTCTCACTCACACTCTCACTCTCGATCTCACTCTCACTCTCACACTCTCACTCTCACTCTCACTCACACTCACACTCACACTCACTCACACTCACACTCACTCACTCTCACTCTCAATCTCAATCTCACTCTCACTCTCACTCACACTCTCACACTCTCACTCTCACACTCACACGCTCACTCTCACTCACACTCTCACTCTCACACTCTCACTTTCACTCACACTCTCACTTTCACTCTCACTCACACTCTCACTCTCACTCTCAGTCACACTCACATTCTCACTCTCACTCACACTCACACTCTCACTCTCACTCACACTCTCACTCTCGCTCTCACACTCACACTCGCACTCTCACTCTCACACTTACTCTCACTCAGACTCACCCCCACATCTCACTCTCACTCCCACTCTCACTCCACTCTCACTCAAGCTCTCACTCTCACTTTCACACTCACACTCATACTCTCACTCTCACTCTTACTCTCACTCACACTCACACGCACATTCTCACTCTCACTCACTCACAGGCACACTCATACTCTATCTCACACTCTCACTCTCACTCCACTCACACTCTCACTCTCACTCACACTTTCACTCTCACTCTCACACTCACACTCACAGTCTCACTCTTACTATTCCTCTCACTCACACTCTCACTCACAGGCACACTCATGCTCTCACTCACACTCTCACTCTCACTCTCACTGCACTCACGCTCACACTCTCACTCTCACTCTCACTCATACTCACACTCACACTCTCACTCTCACTCTCACTCACACTCTCACACTCACACTCACTCTGTCACACTCACAGTCACTCTCACTCTCACTCTCACTCTCTCACTGTCTCAATCTCTGTGAGGCCATTTGAGTTCTGAATTCATTTTGAGTTCTCAGCCCATTTTGAGTTCTGAGTACATTTTGAGTTTTGAGTCCAATTTGAGTTTTGAGTACATTTTGAGTTTCAGTACATTTTGAGTTTTGAGTACATTTTGAGTTTTGAGTTCACTTTGAGTTTGAGTACATTTTGAGTTTGGAGTCCATTCTGAGTTTGAGTACATTTTGAGTTTTGAGTCCATTTTGAGTTTGAGTACACTTTTAGTTTGAGTACATTTTGAGTTTTGAGTACATTTTGAGTTTTGAGTCCATTTTGAGTTTGAGTACATTTTGAGTTTGAGTACATTTTGAGTTTTGATTACATTTCGAGTTTGAGTACATTTTGAGTTCTGAGTACATTTTGAGTTCTGAGTCCGAGTGAGTTCTGAGTTTTGCGCTCAATGTGAGTTTGAGTTTGAGTGATCGCAGATGTGCTGCTCAGCATTGAGTCTGAGTTTGAGCGAGTGGTGATTCGAAAAAAAATGGTGAGTGAGTTTGAGTGAGGCGCGCCAACTTTGCCGAGGTATGATTATATCACTGAAGAAATTCTACTTATTTTTTAGAAAGAGACGCAGGTAAAGCGAAAGCTCCTAACTTCTTTATTCACACATAGCAGGTACTCGCTGTATTATGAGCGTAATAACAAAAAAAAAGCAATAAACCTTCCTCTTTTTGTCCACAGCGTCACCATGAAGAATATTGATAAGGCTGAGTAACGACATCAAAGCGCCAAACTAGAGAGGGAGAAACAGCCATTGTTCAGGCAGTTCTAATCCGGACAGATATGTCGCAGTGCGCTAAAGAACTCACAACAAAAAACATTGCTTCCCTTATTCCTGCCCCATAGTTCAAAATATATTGAAAAATAGCTCAGCACTACAGGTACGTACTGGTACAAGATTTATTTTGCATTAGCATTTGATAGTGGTAAGTTATAAGTAGTAGTAGCCATTTTATTATTGAACACGATGACCTGTGGTCGAGATAGGGTGATTGGGGGATTAGGAACAGTGGGGATGATAAATGCGGGCAAGAGCACACAAGTTGATGCCAATTGAGGTGTCTATGGGCACCGTGGATTCGTCTTTTTTCGCCTCATGGTACGGGATTGGTGGTCGTAGCGAAGGTTAACAGAGCAAATGTGTTGATTCGGTGATAAAGCACGGTGATGATGATAAATACGTGCAAGATAATAAATGCAAGCTGCTACGGATGCAGGTCTCTATGGGTACCGTGGATTCGTCATTTTTACCTCATGGTTTGGTCTTGGAGGTCGTGGCGACGAATACAAAAAATAAGGCGTGGGAAATAAGGCGTTCCTGACAACATAGCTACGCAATGCCGAATTCAACAGGATAGATGCTGATCATATGCCGTGCTTTATGCTTAAGCCGAGTTATAAATGTCCGATCTCATGCGTACCTTCTTCGAGCTAATAAAATTTTACATGGACCCGCTAATTATCCCAAAACGTACGTACCTGACCGGGGGAAAAACAGAATTTACGGCAATAATTCCCATTGCCCGAACATTCACGTATACGCTCGGCTCTCGTTCCCATTGGCTGCGGCACATTATGGGACTACAAGGGAACGCTATCATTGTCTGCAACTTGTGCCAATTGGCTGCTAAGAGGGGTGTGCGCCGGCCTGGCACCCCTCTTCGCTGAGACACGTCATGTGTCTCTATGGAAACGAAGATATTGTTGCAAGGGCGCTAGCTTAAATACTGCCAGATGTTATCCGTAGCATTAGGTATACCAACGTCACCATTCCCGAAGAAATAGGTGACCCTCCGATGGTGCCGTGAGGAGGAGAACGCGCAAGCATGCGCCATTTTCGCGTTGTGTCACCGGCAACCTTTCGCTAGACATTGATTGCTCAGCAATATTGTTTCAGCAATATTAACATTTTATCTCATCTCTCCTACTTGGCCGCAATGTGGGTTCGAATCGGCTAATAATCCGGCAGTAACCATGACGCGCACTCACGTTCTCGCATCCTCACATGAAACTAGACTTTGATGCCCTGCTCAATTTCTTGCGATTGATTCTGTAACTTCAAGCTACACATGCATGTCTTCAGCTTAGAAAACAAAGCGCTAGAAGAGGTAAAGCAAGATCACTACCTCGGACAGATGGTTAGTGCTGGCCGCACCGCGAGAGGGGAACCCGGCGCAGAATAGGTATGAGCTGGGGAGCATTCGGCAAGCACTCCTTAATAATAAAAAAAGCTACCTCTATCACTCAAAAGCAAAGTACACAGCCGGTGCACACGGTGATGAGACACGGAGCTGAAAGTTGGCGCAGTAATAAAGAAGTGGAAAGCAAACATAGATCGGCTGAACGGGCCATGGAACAGTAATGATAGGAGTGAAACTTAGGGACCGGAAACATGCTTCCTGGATCAGGTCACATACTCGAGTAGATGACGTCAAAGTTCAAATAAAGAAAAAGATATGAACTTGGAGTGGGTATGCAGTGAGACGAAGCAACAACCGGTGAACAATTAGGTTAACAGAGTGGACACCAAGACAAGTCTAGAAAAAAGGGAAGGCCAATAACACGATGGAGGGATGAAATAGAGATATTTGGTGACCCAAACCAGACTCTAGCCCGCAGTACAAGAGTGGTTGGAAGCCGAAAGGAGAAATCTTCACCCTGCGTTGGCTGTTGATCGAACTACAAATATTCGAAAGGGAGACGGCGTTGTCATATCCGCCGCAAGGCCTTTAATTTAGGAAAGTAGGCGACATTGCTTTTCTTGCTGACTAATCAGCGTCTCCGTCTCCTAACATTACCGCACGCGAAAGCTGATAGTGAAAGGGTGCATTAAGGCTGTCTTTATGGAGCTTCTCCACGACGAGTAAGGACTCTAGGAGAGCCTTCTCCATAGAAACTCCATACTGTAAAAGTTGTAGGTCTCAATTAAAGTCCGTTGGAATGGCAGCGATCTGCACACCAAGCGATTTAAGCTACTTCAAGGCCACCCCAAATGCAACATTCTCCACTGTTGCAAAAGGCGTCGTTAGAGCGAGACGAGCCGCTTACTAAACATTCATAGCAGAGATCACAAAGGCTGTTACACTGCCTTCACTGGTCGGGCACCAGAGTCGCACCTAAATGCAGAATTACTGTCTGCATATACCTTGTTTGAATGTACAAATACTTAAGACCTCGATTAGGATAGTCGGGTAAATCGTTCCAAACAAATGTGAGGCATTTGTAGCCGGCACATGACTCTCGAAAAATCAAGAGTTCTGAAGGCTGCTGTTTTCCTGTGGCTGATGCCAGATGAAGGGCGTTTTATAAGGCAGGATATTGCCAATCATTTTACCGAACCAAAATGGCGCACCACCAACCATTGTCGTAGCTGAGGACATCAACTACTTTACAAACCCTCTGTGACCATGAGGATAAAAGAGAACAGGACTCACTGCCCTTGTGATTAAAGAGGGATTCGGCAAGAACACCGGCGGGGCGTATTATGCCAAAACATTTCAATGTGTGCTTGAGGGGAAAAGCAAGTATATATCATGTTTAACAATTTCTGATATGTACTGTCTCAACGTATTTAAAACTGTAATTGTACGACACAAATTTGTTCGAAGGCTATATGTGTGTTCTGCTGATAATTGCTTGACAACAGCAGTCGCAAAAACCGAGGTGACGATGATTTGTGAACTAAAAAAGAGCAAGAATTTAAAAATAAATCCGGAGGCATGGATATCTTGCTCTCTCTAAACCCACGCGTGAGCTGTTATCGTGGGCTCTTCCTGTCTGGGTATTGGCGGCATGGGGTTTTTAAAACCATTTCGAGCAGCCGCCCCCTGTTTTCTAAATGGAGTGCTAAGTGCTCTCCATAGCGGCTAGCTACGAAGGCCATTGGCTTAAACTTGTCATAGAAACATAAATGGCGGTAAAACCATTTAAACTTGAAATGCCGGAACAACCATTTAAAATTTGAGTGGTAGTAGACCAATTTAAATTTTAAATGGTGGCAGCAGAAGATCAATAACTACCCCAAGGAATGCAAGCAACCAACCACTCGATTGCAAGTTGAGGCGGAGCACCACAGTTGGGTTTATTTTAAATGAGGCCACGCGGCAACAAAGTCCGCAGCTTTTTTAGGTCGTTTCAGCGAAAGTCCTTTTCATCATAGATTTAGTTTGAACACAACCGCATTGCAGTGTAGTCTAGCGAACGTAGCTAATCAGTATGCTAGCCGTTTGTAGCTCGACAGCGCATGAATCGATAACTGGAAGCGACGGACAAAACTTAAATGTCCCGTTTGGGAGAAGCTCCTTTTACGGACGAAGATTCTTTAAGAGAACCTTCACCGCCCTCCTCAACTGCCGCTTTTCTCGTTATAAAGAAATTATACTTTGTCGGAAACCTTCGAAAAAAACTTCGCCTTCATTTCGTATTCTTGAATTATTATCTGTTGGGCTGGAAACCGTTTTCTGCCCAATTGGGTTGGTATTGCGACTTCCCAATCTTCCCGGTGGTATCGGGCTTGAGTGCCAATAGAGAATTCATTTCTCCTCAAAGACTGCGTTTTTGGAAAAAAAATGATTAGAATGTATCTTTCCAGCCATAAGGCTGCACTTGAGAAGGCCGCCAAATTTTTGGCTGCAGCTAACAGAGGTAAATAAATGAACTGTGCCTTATTCGGAAAGTGTGGCCACTTAACGACCAAGTCGTCTCTACATACCCGCACTGTCTTGAGATATGGAGAGGTAGCTAATCACAAACATTTCTGCAAATAAGAAATGGGGAGGTATTCATCACGCTTCTGGGCATTTTCATTTTCGGACAGGGTACAGTGTTGCCATCCGCGTGATGCACTCCGATATAGCAAATGCCCATCATCAGCGTTCCTACCATGACTACGTATAACGCATTCAGTATTGACTCACCCATTGTCTTAGTATGTACACAAACTTCCATGCCCACGCAGTCATTTTGTTACTAGCTAGGGTTGTCTCGATGCTATACGTCTGGCATCGCAGAATATGGCAAGCTCAAATGCTCTTTTTTCTATATTAGAGGTAGTATGTCCAATAGCCAATTCTCGTTTCCCAGCCGCGGTAGTCCGGTCACATTAACAAGCGTGTTTTTTATCACAAAATAGATAATTGTGCTAAATACTTCAGAGGGATAGAGTGCGGCGCAATCAGCTGCATTACGAGACTTCTTGCGACTAGTTTACGCTCAGTGAATGCAGATCGCCTTTGCAGAAGCGGATAGGGGCCCTTGTAATGACACATTCAAGCAACCAGTTCGAGCGGGGGGGGAGGAGAGGGAGGGGAGGGTTTGTTGCCTTTCCGCCCTTTCCCCATATTGCTAAGAATGCAATATGCCGGATACTTTACTGAGAGAAAACGAAACAGCCCATGCGTGCTTGTCTATGAGTGCGCAGGCAAAAAAGAAAAGCCGGCTGAAGTTTTGTATGCAGTTTATGGCATATCGCAAGCCTTTTCTTGACTCCCACCGGAACAGACCACTAAGTAACTCTCTCCTGTATTCTGTAGCAAGAATTGCTTCTTACGTGTTTATGTTGCTTAGAAAGCAGTGTACAAGCTTGGAAGTGTAACAGCTCCAAGCTGTTGTAAATGTCTGTTCAGCCCGGCTCTTGCACGCAAACTACCATTTATACATTTGCAAGCTATGATCGATAACCCTGTTGAGACCAGACGTTACCCAGGGAAGAAAACTTCTGCCGATGCTTGAGCCTGTTTCTTCGCTAAAAAAAATCTAGTCTAAAAAAACAACTGATTCTATACGCAAAAAGGGTCACTGGCAAGAAGCTTGGTTAGTGGAGTTGAACGCACCCCTTCTTTCGTGCAAAAAATCTGGATATTCATGCCGCTAGCGAAAGGGAAGCGTATGGCCGAGAATTTGCTTTTTTCTGTACCAAGTCTCACTCCAATATGTAGTACTCAAAGAAATGAAAGATTGCCGCTTCATAAGTACAGCGGAGTGAAATATATGGTTGTGGTTTCGCAAATTGCCTTTATTTCGCACTTGTTCAGGACATGTCCGAATATATATTGTTACCATAGGAGAAAAAAATCTCTATGTGTCAAATTTGCTTTCTCGAACACGTTATGAAAACATGTGCCTAATGTATGCCACGGCTAACTTATTACTCTTAAATATTGTTGTAGTAATATTTGAGGGCTGTTTACTTACCGAATTTTTCTAAGTAACCAAAAGGCTTTTTATATTTACTTTGAGGCCGATATGTACAAACAAAGAGCGACATAAATGTTAGGCTTTATGGGGAAGCATGAGCGAATACTGCGGTGGGTACGTCTACTTCCACAGCCACCTGCGTTAGGCAGGAACATCCCCGGCTTTTCAAAAGGCACGCAACCTCTAAAACACGTTGGTTGTAGTGATAGAAAATACCGAATCAGCGGTCAGGCTGCTGTATTGTCTATAGTTTCAGTTTGATACTCGTAGTTTCAAGAAAACATTCCCCAAAATTTGTGAAGTTCCTCCTGTGCAATTTTTAGTACATCAATTTGACTCCGACACTCGCCGCGGTGGCTCATCAGCTAAAGCGTTGTGATACTTAACCAATGACAGGCTTTTAGCCCCGAGCGTGGCCTCAGCCTAACTGCAGGCTGTGAAAGAGATAACGCTTTTGTTCCGACAATGCCCAGCACATGAGAGGTACGGCGTGCATCTAAATGTCCACGTCTTGCTTCTGCACGCATAGCAAGCATGATTTGACCTTTAGCCAGGTGCTACATTCTCTGACGAGATTGGCAGTATTTAAAATAAATAATTGAAACAAATATTGACCATGCCTTCTTCCTTGCGAACGGTCTAGTGAAGAAAATGGTGAACAAACAGATACATCGAAATGCTTATGAATACTGGTTGAAAAGTCAGTGCGAAAATACTGGAACTTGCTTCGATATTAAAATACAGAAATGGTTGAGCGCCACCCTTGGCAGCCTGTAAAAGCATTAAGATGCATGGTAGAGGCGCCAAGAACTTGGGTGGGGGTATGCCATTGTAGCAAAGAAAACAGTTTCATGTAGGGGAAAAGACCAAGTACCTATACCTATAGCGATGTGCAGCGTCACGCTCGTCAAGGGCGAGAACAATCTAAACGATGCAAAGCTCAGCCTACATCCGTTTACCCAGATGGGGTGGCAAGCCTGATTAAAAATAAAAGAGAAAATATAACAAGCACAAACCAGCGGCTCTCCCTCCCCTCGTACTGAAAAGGACAGAACAACAAAACGGAAATACAAAAAGAAATTTCGGTAAAGTAGCTTTACTAGCGCTGTCTTTGAACAGTTTTCATTTTATGCTTAATCGTGTACTTCGTTCCATAAGGAGAACGCTGCAGGTTACGAGCAACAAGGATCGCCATAAACTGGTCACTCTTTCTCACAAAACGAAACGATGAAGATCGTGATTATTGGATTTTTTGACGGAACGCCAGTTATTGCATCGAGCACCAAACAGAAGTTATTACGACAACAAAAATACATACTAAAACTTGTAAGCCACACAAACCGTAAAATGAAGTAAAGGCAATGGTTATGGCTGATGTGTAAGGCTGGTATTTCATTATGTATGATACGAAAGGAAGTTTAAAAATTATACTCCTGATAAATACTTAAAAACACGTTTCACAGAAATCATGGCGTCTTCACCCAAAAAAGAACAACGGCTGGAGTGGGATGGGTTGTCTGTAAAGTTGGAAAAGTGTTTTTGTCGTGTTGTGTCCAGTGTAGTGCATATGATGAAGATGCGGGCTACGGATAGAGAGTCTCGGAGATTCCGTCACAGCGGTCTCGGAGATTTCGTCAGCAGATACGAGAGAGTGGCATCTATGTGCCCTATCAATACCCTGGCCAGGCCGACTTCTGTGTATGTGTTGCGTGTGTCGGTGGTGTATGGTTCCAAATGTGATTTTAATTACGTGTTAGGTTGTCTGTCTGAATACTCCAGTCTGTTTTCCATGTTTTGCAGAGGTGTTGCATGATGAGTGGCTTGATGTCAGCGTAGGGTAGTGTTGTTGTCAACTCTGTCCTGCACTGCAGCACCGGCAGCCTCGTAATCCGCAATCTCATTACCGACGATTCAAGAGTTGCCTGGAATCAAGCACATAGTTATTTCCAGGTTAGAGGTATCTGCAGATATAGTCGCTATAAAAAGAAGAATTAATATATACTTGTTAGGTCGCTATCTAGATGACAAAGCAACTACAACACTAACGGAGTCCGTGCACAAATACTGTGGTATTTGGTGTTGGATAATGTGATGTAAAACCATGAATCACGCATGCTTCTCCCTGGGAATTCTGTCATGTACGTTTATCGTTTTACAGACACAATAGTTCTCTCTGTGCACAGCACAAGGAACAGCGTTAGTTGTGTTGAACGCATTCCTTTGAAATTCTGCGCACTCATACTTGTCCTGCAGAAACAAGAAATGCTGAAGTATTACAGTTCTTATTGCCTTTTTTATCAAGTTGCGGGAAGGACAGATCGCACGACAGAGGTCGGACATTCCAAGTTGGCCTAAGATATTTACAGGTGTCATTTGCAGTTCTATAAATCGGACCTGAGCTCAGAAGCTTCCCCTTTCACTCGAAGTAAAAAAGGCAGAGAAGTTGACGGACGATTTAAAAAGCCCTATTCAGTAGAGCTCTCGTTCAGTATGGAAATAAAACGATGGTTGGTCACAGCCATAACTTTTGAGGCTTATAGCAAGTCTACGTACATGGCCTGGTGATGCAGGGACCGTTTATTGCACTTGATTCCTGGCTGGGCTAGCTCGAAAAGCGCCACACGCAATGAGAAATCCCCAGTTGAAGCAGTGGGTCCAGGATTTTAGGGGCGAAGCTCCTCTTGCTCGGGCCCTGTCCCGTGCCTCGTTGCTGTTGTATACAGCATGATATACAGATATATATATTTCAGATATATACACCGAATTTGCATTGTCAGGTGCACTTATGATATTAGCGGCCAGGCGCCCAGGCTGCGCGTGAGAACCCGCCACTCTGTCTGGTGGCCTAGCACTGTAGACTCTACGCTGCAGCAATCGCCAATTCGTCACGGCGCGCATGGGAGACGGATTGTCTGGCCCACCGCATACCACAGGGATAATCGCCCAGTGAGAAAGCAGACGGCGCCACCGGATTCTGGGTACCGCCCGCGTGACGCGCGGAGGTGGTGGGATTACCGGCGTTGAAGCGCGCGACGCGCAAGACACCATTGTTAACGCGCTCCGGCCGCCACAGTGCACTGTCGCCGTCTTTCGCTCTCACCCCGCGGGGTCGTGCGGACCTGCTCGTCTGCGAGCGTGCCGTTGACCCCAGAAGGCGGCGCCTCATTGAATATTCCGTGGCGTGCTGAGTGACAGCTGTCTACGTGAATTTGGGAACTCCCTTACGCGTGTACGAACGCTACAGGCACGTTCCCGAGAGAGGGTGATCTCGAGGTTTTATGAGGCCGAACTTGCCCGGTGGAAATCGTTCTTGTCTGAGCGCCGAGCTGGGCAGTTCCGTGTGGGACAAGGAGTCTCGACCGTTGAAGCTAGGTTGGGATTTGTGAGCCCCGTAGGATAATGGTTAGGATCGCGTCGGAAGTTTAGGGTGCAGCACCGTACCGGGCAACTAGACGGATCCTGCGGCGAGACAGGGTCGCGGCCGTCGTTTCTCGAGCGGTTTGTGTACGCTCCGAGAACGGGAGAGTTAGACGAAGTTGAGGAGCTCGAGTGATTTCTGCGCACTCGGAGCTAGCGTCTAGCTGAAGTTTGAAGTTTTTCCTTTATTACTCATGTACCCAGTTTTCCTACTGTAAATAGCTGTAGATAAACGCTTCGTTTTACCTTATCAACCTCAACGCCTCGAGTTCGTCAATCCGACCGCCATCTCCAAGAACTTCAACCCCATCGCCCTGCCAGCCTCCTGCCAAATCAACCGGAGCCCGGGCGATTGGGTTCCTGATCGACACGGGACTTCGGGGAAACGAACCACAGGACCATCTTTACTGGCGCAGACGGCAGGATTTGGCAGAAGAAATCACCAGGCCACAACCAGGGGCAGCAAGCAGACGCAAGCCCGCCTTCATCGGCAGCAGCCGAGCTCCGCGCGGAGTGGAGCGGCATAGCCAAGCCAGCGCACGGGGCCAACGACGCGGCGGCCTACCACCGAAGGTGCGGGTGAGGGGGATTTCTTGCGCTTCGTTGTGGTGGTGTAGGCTGAGTCTGGGGTTGCATGGTAGTCACGTGGCGCATGCTGGCGAACATGGCGGAAGGAGACGGAAATGATCAGACGCATGAGGCGCCACCTCAAGGAGGAGCAGTTACAGGAGGGGTGGTCCAAGCGGAGTCCGAAACAATAATTATGAGACGAAAGGAATTGGAGTTTCAAGAACGGGAGAGAAAAGCAGCGCGCGAAGCTGAGGAAAGAGCGGGAGAGGCTGCGGAGCGAGAGAGAAAAGAAGCGCGCGAAGCGGAGGAAAGAGCGCGTGAGGCGACGGAGCGAGAGAGAAAAGAAGCGCGAGAGGCGGCGGAGCGAAAGAGAAGAGAGGCGCGAGAATCGAAGGAGCGCATGCAAAAACTGAAGCTCGAATCTGAAGAGCGGTTGCGAAGGTATGAGTCGGAGCTGGAGCGGAGAAGGCAGACGCCATTGCTGTGGGGCACCCGCGAGCAGAAACAATGGGGCACAGATCCAGCCAGTTGTATGGCGACAGCGAAGTGTAATGGTTCCGGCGAATGTTTGAAAGTTGAACATTTCGATGACAAAGCAAGCAGCCGTGACTCCCTACACGAGGCTAGCATTTCCGCAGATGTCGAACGCGTGCAGACGGACATTGGGATAAGGAGTGACGAGGAA
>NW_027526385.1:23622748-23728512 GCF_048455015.1 Haemaphysalis longicornis
GTTGTTGCTGAAGGAGAGATGAAACGAGTGCCCTTGTAAATTCTTTTCGGATTGACTGAACCAAGAGGTCCAGTAACCCTCTTAAAGGTTGGAGTTGTAAGGTCCACTAGTGAGATTAGTGGCCAGGTGTCCGGGCTGCGCGTGAGAACCCGCTACTCTGTCTGGTGGCCCAGCACTGTAGACTCTACGCTGCTGCCGCCGCCAATTCGTCACGGCGCGCACGGGAGACGGATTGTCTGGCCCAGCGCATACCACAGGTATAATCCCCCATTGAGAAAGCAGACGGCGCCGCCGGATTCCGGAGGTGGTGGGATTACCGGCGTCGGAGCGCGCGCCGCGCAAACAGCCATTGTTAACGCGCTCCGGCCGGCACAGTGCACTGTCGCCGTCTTTCGCTCTCACCCTGCGGGGTCGTGCGCACCTGCTCGTCTGCGAGCGTGCCGTTGACCCAAAGATGGCGGCGCCTTATTGAATATTCCGTGGCGTGCTGAATGACAGCTGTCTACGTGAATTTCGGCACTCCCTTACGCGTGTACGAACGCTACAGGGGCGTCCCGGGTGAGGGTGATCTCGAGGTTTTATAAGGCCGAACTTGGCCGTTGGAAATAGTTCTTGTCTGAGCGCCGAGCTGGGCAGTCCCCGGCGGGACAAGGAGTCTCGACCGTTGAAGCTAGTTTGGGATTTGTGAGCCCCGTAGGATAAAGGTAAGGATCGCGTCGGAAGTTTAGGATGCAGCGCCGTACCGGGCAACTAGACGCATCCCGCGGCGAAACAATGTCTCGGCCGTCGTTTCTCGAGCGGTTTGTGTACGCTCCGAGAACAGGAGAGTTAGACAAAGTTAAGGAGCTCGAGTGATTTGTGCGCACTCGGATGTAGCATTTAGCTGAAGTTTGAAGTTTTTACTTTATTACTCATGTACCCAGTTTTGCTACTGTAAATAGCTGTAGATAAACGCTTCATTTCACCTAATCAACCTCAACACCTCGAGTTCGTCAATTCGACCACCATCTCCAAGAACTTGAACACCATCACCCTGCCAGCCTCCTGCCAAATCAACCGGAGCCCGGGCTATTGGGTTCCTGATCGACACCGGACTTCGGGGAAATGAACCACAGGACCATCTTTACTCCCATGGAGATTCTCATCGTCCAAAACAACCCCTGCATAACAACCACAAACATTGACGTCGTCGACAGGCTTGTCAATGGAGCGGTTGAAAGCTTGACGTGTCGATTCTTTATATGATGTGCGCGTAAATGTTTCACGGTTTTACCGATAAGAATTTTTGCTTCGCCCCTCTTATCGTCATTCACTTCGTGGAGATGGCGTAATTTTTTTATGGCTGTTTTTGTGGCAGAACGATACATTACACTTCCACAGTCGATTCGACACCCCAAAGGCTAGTAAAAATGCGTACACAAGTCGCTTGTCGGTTCCATAAGACTGGTGTTACAGGATTTTAAGAATGTTGATTGCTTTTACGGTATGTATGAGTTGTTTAATGTGACGGATCAATGCTATTTTATCATCCAACCTTACACGTAAATTCTGTGTTTCTGACAATAATCTAAACGCAAGCAAGAGTGATTTCTGGTTCTGGGTGGACCTCACACTTCCAGGAAAAAACAACAAAAGTACTTTTTCAGGATTGAGCTTAAAACCATTCTTGTCTCCCCAGCTGGCAGATGTTTGGACACCAACCTTGGCTTGACCTTTACAGATTTACATATTACATGATTTTAAAAGTATCTGGATGTCGCCTATATATATTGAATAAGAAATTGTATGTGGCAATGCCTTACCAAGATAGTCCATTTTAATTATAAACCGAGTGCAGCTTAGAACTCCACATTGCGGCACACCATTTCCTTGCACGTGAACCGTTGCCGATACACTACCAGCTGTTGCGCGAAATCTCGTCTCAGCCATGTAACTAGCAAAGGAGTTTAACTTGTGGCCGTAAACCCCGAATGACTTCGTGTCACTGAGTATCGCGTAACGCCAATTGGTGTCCTAGGCTTTCTCAAGGTCAACAAACACCATGGCACAAAACTATATATAAATAAAAGCTTCCTTTATGTATGGCTCAAGGGTGACGAGTTAGTTGTTCATGGATCTCCCGCCCTGACGCCAGCCTGGGAGCTCTCGAGAAGATCATTGTGCTCTTAAAAGTACATGTCTGCTTTTGATCACCTTCTCGAGAAGCATGCACAAGCAGCTTGTCAGGGCGATTGGGAGATAACTTGAGGGCGAAGGAGGTTCATTTCCCTCCTTAAATATGTACTACGATGGCCTCCCTCCGAGACTTTAGAAGAAGCCTTGAAAGGCATATTTTCTGTTGAGGGGTAAGAGTGTCCAAAGAGTGTCTGTAAGTGTTGCGTCATTGTGTATGTAATGTCGTCTGTGCCTGGAGCTGGAGGCTTGCAAGCACTGAGAGCCATCTTCCGCTCATGAAGTCAAAGGGACTCTTAAAGGAAGCGGTCGACTTAATATTTTGCAAAGAATTCTTTTCACTGTAGATTCTGTGTTTTATTAAAGTGTATGTGTTGTGTGCAGAGCTCGACACGTGCTGGTATTGTTGTGTAGGTGCGTCAGCCTAGTCTTCGAGCGTGTCCCCTGTTGTGATAACCAGAGGCAGGCTGTGTCTGTTGTCCTTTACGTTTGCTTCTTGGTGTCCTTACGTTGGGTGTGTCGACGTGTGAGTCAATGAATGATGGAACGGTAAGCCAAGACTCAAGTTTCGCCTCACAGCGTACACGTTTACCAAATGTCTTTGACCTCTTAATTGATACAATGTTACGGACGTGGTCTACCAATGAAGGATACCCCACGCCTTGCTCTGGGCCTTTTCTGACCGCCTACAGTCCTCATTTCTCCAGGGCCTCCCTGGGTTGCATTGTGCACCGGAGACCTAGCGAGTGGACTTTTCCGAAGCGTCGAAGATGGGCGCCGTGAGGGTTTAGGCGGCTTATTCGACGTGTACATGTGTTAAGGTCGTGTGGTGTAGCTTAGTTGTCTCTGTGAACGTACACCATTTCTATGGGGCTTCATGGTACCTCTTCTGGAAAGGTTAACTGCCGGGGCCTCGATGTGTAACTAAGGTATAAAAGTGGTCACTGCCGTACGGGCTTGTGCCCACCTCCCATTCAAGAAATGGAAAGAGAGCTGCGCATCCAATAGCCTAGTCGAGCTGTGATTTATTGTCGGGTCCTAGTTATTGTGCGTTGGCTATTTGGCGTTAAAAATGTATGATCCCGATGATGTCAAGAATATCTCTAAAAGGCGACCTCCGGCATTCCTGCGGTAGAGCACTAAGGAGAATAATCTTCTTTGGGGTCACCCATAAGAATGTACGGTTCTGGCAGCTGATCTACCAGTGCCTCAAAATCTGAGCTTGAGAGCTGGAAGTCAGGTGGGATGTAGAGGGAGCATGCCGTTAACTTAATACATATTATAAACGGATTGCTACAGCATAAAGGGCAGTGATCAAATCAATAGGATTGCATGTTAAGGATTTACGGGTGGTTGTGGCCACACCGCCCGAAGAGTCCGTGCAAACATTCTTGTCCTTTCTGTTTAATTATTAAGGAAGTTTGTGAGTTTAATATTAGGATGCGTTTCTTGTAGGCACAGGGAACCTGGCTGATTAGAGTGCATAATCTCGTAAACATCATCAAGATTTTTATGAAGGCCTCTGCAGTCTTACATAGTTATGGTATTTGTTCCGAATACTTAGTGTTAGAGCTAATGCAGTGTGCATGTTTACGGGTTACGGCAGGGATTCTATGCCTTTCGGCCATTTCCTGGGGACTTTGGTGTCGGGACACGTTGTTTGCGCTTCGCCGCAAGCAGGAACGGTCCGACGTTCATTTCGTAGTCATATGTCTTCAGAGTAACCAACAGATCAGATTCCTCGAACCGCGCACGCTTCTGGGTGCTGCTTCTTGCAGCCGCCACCCAGAATGGTGTTAGGGAGTACCACGGCTGGCAAACACGGCGCAAGAGGGGCGGGAGCCAGCACAGCTACCTCCGCTCTCCATCCCCTGCGTGCCCTCTCGTGTGCTTTGGGCCAGTGGACGGGGAACAGGAATGCAGCATCGCTCCCGACCGACACAGTTGCCACCACAACTGGTAGTGACTTAATAGGCGGTTTGGTGACGGCTTGGGCTGCCAGAGACAACCCAGTGGGACGCGGGGGGAACCAGACCAGACTCGCTGAACTTAGCTCGAACTGAGCTCGCCGAAAGTTGATTGGGAGGACAGTTATCAGTGGGATGGCCGGTACTCCACTTTCGACCGCGACTAGGCCAGCAAATCTTGTCTGTGTAACAAGCCACAAGAGTAATTTTAAACAAGACACGTGTGCACCACTGCTGGGCAGAATGAGCACCAACCGGAAGGACCTTAAAGACAAGACCGCCTCGGGAACAAGAGCTGAAAGTAGTCATGCAGAGTCTGCTTACGCTGCAATATGAATAAACGTCGCATGAAGCGCGGCCCCACAGCTGAATGCGTATACTGCAGTAGTGTTGGGTGGTTACAGTAGTGCAGAATCTTAGGGCCAACTATATATATTTCACACGAGTTAAGTGTGTTACTTGGTTCATTGTATAACTGAAGTAAAGCAACTAGAACACAAATTGCTTCTATTTACCCTTTGGTGGTATATTCCATACCGACCCTCTTCAAATGCTGTATACCTGCGGAATGCTTACTTAGCCTTCCGAAGCTCCGCAAACGGGGACATTTCTGTGAGACCTATCTTAATAGGATAGTGTATTACTCTATAAAAATTTGACTCCGTTTCTATCTGTTTAGGACTGCTCGAAACGCCAAAATAAGGATTGTATGAATTCTGAATATACGGATTGGGCAAAAACACACAGAGCCGAATTTTGCGTATTACTGAAGGTGAAAACTAGAAAACTGTGTCAAACGTTTATATTGTTGGAAATAATTTGGTTCTTTTGTATTAGGAAAAAATTTAGGCTTTCGCCGCACCTCTACGTGTGATGACACGTATGCGTTCTACAATCCAACGATTCTGAATATACAGACATTTCTCTTGGACAGCGAGGTGGTTTTAGATTTTTTCCAGCTCCAAACTGTCAGGTAAAAATATATAATAATACCTGCGGCAGCTCCGTTACATATTGATATATTTTACTCTCTGCTCCAGCAATTCACAAGGATATAAGTTTACGTTTTACTTACTCCCCATTTTTAGAGGGCACGTACTTGGGAACTAAGGGCGGTACAATTTCGGGCTTGTTTTTGAAACGTTTTTTTCAAAGGTATGAAAAGACACTACGTTTATTAACGCGTAAGTTCCAGATTCTCTAAGTTAAAAGTATGTGTGCCTGAAGTACGGTGTGCAATAAAGTCCGAATACGAATGCAATTAAAAACCGGTGAGTTTTTGAACCATCACTGATTCGTTTTATTTTCAGTTTTTATCGTATAAATCTGCATGTACATTTCTCACAAGCCCTATCGAACTGGTACTAGGAAGCTGGTGATTCCGCAGGCACCTTCTTTCTCGAGTTTTATCCATGCAACCGCGATGAAGCTGTAGTACATGACATAGTTCGAGTAAAATGCCGATTACTTGGCTTTTTCATTGTATTTCTGACGTAGCATTCGAAAGATGTGGCTTCTGACAATTCTGAGGTCTTGCTGTACCAATAAAGTTTTTACCGAGTTAATTGAAAATTACGTACGCATATATTCAGTTGTGTCTAGTGCTATAAAAATTGCAAACGGCAGGTAAGTGCTTATATGCGGGCGCATGTATTTAAAAAACTTGTCAAGCTAGAAATAAAAAACCAAAAAGCTTGTCAAGCTAGAAATGAAAAACCATATGAGCGCGGTCTCTGTTTATGTCAAGCAATGTGAGTGACTTTGTTAAAACTGCAGAATATATTAAATGCTTAGCTTATTTATCGCGAGCTAGCACCTACAGGGCCACATAAGGGGCCCATCAATGAAGAGGCATATTTTCACTCAATAAAAACTTGCTAAAAAGTTTCTCTTTTATGTCTCTGATATTTACTTCGACTGCTTAAAAAAAGCTTGTTGCAAGTATTCATATGATCCAAAATTAGGCTCGTAAAGCACAGCAAATGGCGAATCCTGCAGCATCTTCTGCATTCAAAGGTATAAAAAAGAATTGTCGTGACATTCAGAGTGACAAACACTACAAATGCAAGATGCAAAAAGCGCCAGTACTGAATCTTTGAAAAAATCACGCGCTCCCGCAAGTTTCGGATATGCAAATCACGCTGCCGAAGTTTTTGCTAGGTAAGACAGCCACTGGAACTTGCTTTGAGACACCTACGCCTAGAATAAACGTGTGTTATAAAATCGCAGTTTTGCGAGTAGCAAGAATAAAGCCTGCTGAATGTCCAGCGTTCACAACCAACCAACAACATGGTTAAGCTGTGCTCTTATGAACGTGGAAATGCTAGGGAATTTAAACCAGATAGAAGGCAAAAAGATCCTCTCCCGTCAAACGGGAGAGGGACTTTTACTTCCCCTATGCAACAGTAAAATTGAAAGCATTTTAGGGATGTAAAGTTATGTGGAGGTGCAGAGAAATATTTGGCGATGAAAATCACTTGCCGGCTGCTGCAGTTTAGGTAGGATAAATGTTTTATTTTCTCCGGGCGGTTCGTTTTTCCTTTATTTTTTCATGTTTACCTATCACACTCAGCGGCTTGTTTTTATAAACGTCACTCAAAGTTACCCATTCGTGACAGCAAGTGAAAGGGTTTTTACTTTACCACAATCATTGCATTCTGTGTTGCCCACTAAATAAAAAAAAGTTATATATTAAGAACTTCATAACTGCTGCGCCGGTCACATTTCATTATTTTTTTAAAACTGGGACGCAGGGCCTCCAAAATGACAACCTTTAAATTGCCGACGCAAATGACAGTTTGCCATGACCAGTTCGCAGAAGTTTGGGAGGAGCCGTGAAAAAGCAGCCTTCAACCTACATAAAGAGAAATAACAAAAGTACCAGACTTAAACCTGTGATTGACGGCAGCAGAAAAGTGCTGTCAATAAAGTAGTTTAGAAGAATTTCTTTTTCTAGATATGTTTTCGGAGATGTACTTTTTTAAGAGTCAAATGTTGAATATTGGAAGAAATATTGGGAAAGGGGGTATTATTCGTGAGTTCTTTGATGAGCGTACAACGACACAAAGCCGGGACTATGTTAACGAAAGCAACGTAACGCGACTTGTGTACACTAATAATAAATATTGTTATTGTAAGTAATATATAATAACTGCACAACTTCACAATAACTACTGCTGTAAAAAGGAGTACTGCGGTGGTTGAGACAAATACTGAGTCTGTGGAAGAGACGTTGTCAGCATTATAGAAACCAGACAAAGAAAAAAACTTTGCCTGTTAGTTTTCCACTTTTTTGCCTCCTACATCTCTAAACTATCCGAGAGTTTCGTTTTAACCTTGAAAAATCTGGTCACTCCATTCACTGAACACAATAGAAACGTACACGCAATCAATTTTTTTCAACATCTAACAAATATTGCCCCGTTCATTGAATCGTTTTGCAAAACAATCAACCTCTGTTCCGTTTCTCTCCTGCATAACTCTTTTGATCATGAAATACGGATTATTTTGGGTTATCTGTCTGCTGACACTCCCAGCGTGAACAGAGCGTATAAGAGGTCATCAGTATCCTCCATACTGCAATGCAGTTACCAGTGCTAAGAGGTCTCGCTATGCCAGCAGACAGCTGCCGCGCCGGCATAGACGAGGCTAAGGGAGTTGTGCAGGCTGTTTAAAGCACTCCGGCTATAATAAGTGAAGCCAAATGATAGGCCACACTTATCTAATCATATGGCTCCGAAATATGTGCAACACAGCTCAGCGTGTTTGACTTACTTCTTTGGTTCGTTGCGTCTGCCATGCACCCAGACAAAGTTCACAAAAGCGTGGCGAGGAGACAGAACCAGAACTAGAAATCCTTTATTGCAGCAGCAGACGAAAACCGTCCGTGAATTCACTGCGGTGTTCGGTGTATTGGCCCACCGCCGCGTTGGGCGCCGGTTCACGCTGACGTTATCTAACTACATCATGCGCGTTCTCATCCTCAGAGCAGCGGAAATGATAACAATAGCCCAAATCGGCGGCTGCGTGGCGGTGGGCCCATATGGTTTCTTAGTACGTAAACTAGAGGGGAAACTGCGCCTGGGAATCCATGTCGACGTGGGTTGGTTATGGCGTCATGAGAAGACCAGAGCCGCTGTTTTGGCACGTCTTTCAGATTCTTGAGCGTATGAGTTTACTTCATTGTTTTACTTTCTTTACTATGCATTGCTATGTCGACGAGGTAGCCGCTCACACTTGGCAGCTTCAGCCGAAATGGTCGAAACGGGCTTCGCTTATCTCGCGCTTTTCTCGCGTCGCTTGGAAACTCAAAATTCGCTGCATTAGTTCATGCTAAGACAGCTGCGGTCCGTTGTAAGCGAGTGGGAGGACTAGTGTAAGCCGGTGAGCATCAGAACATATTTGAACAAGTACAAATCCACAGTGTACGCACGTTCGTCTGTGGTAAGAAAAGTGTGCTTTCCGGTTCTTGTTTGGAATAGCAAGCAGCACATCATTTAACAGCGCTCGGACATCTTGACTGAGCGGGTAATCTGCCGCCGTGAAAGTTGCAGTAGATTGTCTGTAACGAAAAGACGAACGAAAACACGGAGAAGGCAATGTTTTCATACGTACGCGCATAAAACATTTATGAGATTTTGAAACATTATATTATTTGAAAGGTGTGCAAAGTAATAGCATTTAATTAGTTCTCCCACAATGTTATATTATTGTTAACTACCAGATTTGGGCCCAGATACAGTAAAGCCCGCTTGTATCGAACACGGATACCTTGAAATATGGCCTATATCGAACCCTTGTATAATTCTGCTAAAAATTACATGCATTTCAAACTTTTTATATGGAACGCGATTTTGCTCACAATAGATACATCGAACTCCCCCGCACGGGAATTCGCTCTCCTTAGGCATGCGGCAGGCTTTCCCGCAATACCTCAGCGTGCATCGGTGGCGCCGGTGTCGCTTGTGACTCCCGCGCGAGCTCGGGCGCGTCCAATCCAAACCGGCAGTGGCTGAGTGGACCAGCTTCACTATGGTCCCTAGAAAGACAAATATTTCTAGAGACCATAGCTCCAGGCATGCATGACGTTGGAGCTGAAAGCGCCACATTGGGCGCTGCGGGCTGCGGTGTCACCGAAATTTAAGTCCGGGCCACTCGCTGACCGCACTTGCTCGGTTCCTTGGGTTCGCTTTATTCGCTTGTATCCATGCTTGTCTCCACTCTGTCGAAGAAGCCGAGGACTCCGTACCGCTTCCAAGCACAAGCGAAGCCGTCGCTGCCATGGCCCGGCTTCGGCGGTACTTCAGTGCCATTGAGGGCAGCGGTCTTGTGCTTGTCGACTGTTTAGATACCGTGAAGCAAGCAGTCACCGGCAACTCGTTGTGCTCCAAGAAGCAGGCTACACTGACGCAGTTCTTCCGCCCCAATTGATTAATGTTTTCTTTCCGAGAAAGTGTTGCATCAATAGTGAACTGCAGGGTGGTAAGAGCTCAGCGTTAGCTCATGACTCCGTCGGCAAGATTGCTCTCATAGTTTTTTTTTTTGCATCACTTTCTATATCAAATTTTCGCTATATCGAACTATTTTACGATCCTGGCGCTGTTCGATATAAGCGGGCATTACTGTATAACGTATACCCGTCGTGGCAGAATTTAGCAAAAAGTACACGCTTTAATTTTATTTATTCAGCTTTAAAACACCGTGTTGTATTTTATTACACACACTTCTTGGCGTTTTTGTGGCATTGTATGTAGATTTTCGGTCACTAAAACGTTTCAATCCGAGCCAATGATGCAACTAAGCCGAGGCCACGGCATAATGGCGTACCGTGACTACACTGATAGCTTTTATGTGAGCAGCATAGAAGCTAGCGCCACATTCTTCTCCAGTGCATATAGTAAGAAACTATATTTGATGACCATACCGTGGGCAAATGAAACAAACGATTCCTTTCCCTACGTACGACATACATGGCGTCTTGTAACTTATTCCTACTGTACATACGACGCCCGACGCCTGCATGTGCAGCTTGTATTGAAAACCAAGAGCTGCGTTGTTCGGATTTTATGTATCATGATGGTATGTGTTAACCATCGAGTGTTGTCGTTATCAGCTCTATTGAATTAACGTGCCTTCCGCGGTTGAATGAATGTGTCACCGCGTGTAAGCGCGGTCTTTGCCTACAAAGTAAGCATACCGGTTGACTCAGGCAACTTGGCGTCTTCTTTGGATCAAATTAATCAGTAGTGGCTCATTAACTTCCCTGCCGATATGCATTTACTGCCATGCTTACCGCGAAAGTCAGCCTACTGAGTCTACGGGAGTAACCCCTGGCCAAAAGCAGGAAAATCGCTTACAAAATGTGACGTAAAGACGCAGCCACAAGAAGTGACTGACACAACCCTTATCACAGCCGCATTAAACCAAAACACCTTACAAGTTATTCTAGTGCAATAAATTATTCACCGCGCTAAGATGTGAGGGTCAACGCAAAAAGCCGCCCAGGCCGTTTCAACTGACAAAAAGCTAAAAAAAAAAACTCAAATGACCACGACTTTTCAAATACTCCTCGAAGTACCACCTATGTGTCCAGCAGACAATTATTAAGTGGTTGGAAATTAGTATTCTGATAAAATTAAGTTCTTATAAACTGCATTTCGACGCTTCACAGTGAACATGCCACATTGGTCTCTGAGAGCGTTTCATCTGTTGTTTTCGTAGAGCTGCTTACCTAAATCGGAGGGAAGGGCAATCTTTATTATTTATTTCACCGATGAGCAAAACATCTTTTTTTCAGAAAATTTTCCCCCTAACACAACCGCGAAATAGGAGGCGGCACATTTTTTTATGCGACTTTTTTTTTGTGTAGCCTTTATTTGCGCTGTCATGCCGCAGAGCCCTCATACGAACCAGGGCCGCTTTTTTCTAATTTTTCGTTTTTTTTTCTTCAATTACTCTATTTGGCTGTCCGACTTTTTTCGCATACCTAGTTTCATAATCACCGTCAACGCCGTTGATTATACGGCTGAGTCAGCTAATGAGTAGAACTTAGGCACTCGCATGGGCTGTAATGTAAATTGCTTCTCCATTGCATCATATTTATCCGTACCCAACCGTAGTCTTTTCTAATTTAGCAGAAGCGGATGACTCAGCTAGGACTACTTCTATCTGCGCATCATGAATGTTCAGCCGACATTTACTAACCACCGGCAAAGCCCGGGAAGTGCAAGTGGTAATTTCGCCTTTGTGGCGTTTCCCAAATTGTTCCTCGGCTGAGCACAAGTACGCGGGTTCGACTCCCGGCCACGGCGGCCGCTTTTCTGATGAAGGCGAAGAGCAAAAACGCCCGTGATTTCGGCGAACGGTAACGATCCCCGAGGGGGGGTCAAAATTAAATCAGAGCCCACCCCTATAGCGCACCTTATCGCTGTGAAGCGTCGGCGCTTTAAACCCCACAATCAAGTCGTTCCTCGGGAATTGACAAGCTTCCCTTTAGCAATTTGCTATCCTTGTAGACCGAAACTGATCTCATGGTCGTAAGTTTTTGCGGCATGCAAATTTTCACACTTCTAATAACATGTAGTAAAAAGAAGACGAAAAGTGATTCTTTGATACTGCTGTGAACCATGCCTTCGGTTTTGTTTACTTTTGCGTTTGTTGCCATTGTCGTCCTGTGCCTGATTGTCTCGTCTATGTTCGAAGCTAAACGCGTTCTTCTCTCTCTTTCTTTTGTAAGCCACACAAGCTATATTATTTTATAGGGAGAGTGTGTCCTTGTCGTCGTCTCACTAGAAAGCTCGTCTTTTTTCACGATATTATTGGACTGTCCCAGAAAGCAGAGCGCCGAATCATAAATGCTCGCGGGGCTTACTCCGCGGCATTCTATTCGCCGGCACTCGTCAGCGCTTGTCATTTTGTCCACTGATCCTTTACCGTTGGTGTATTTTTTTAGTTCTTAGCGAAGCGAAAGCTCTCGGCAATGAACTTTTGTTCGTTTAAGATACGTGTGTCGTTGCTGCATACGTGAAAATATGAAAACCAGGTAGCAGGATAACGCTTACAAATTCCTCAGAGATTTTTTGTGTTTAACATGCAAATAGTACTCGCGCTCCCTTTATTGCCATACTGTTCAATAGCTTACACATATTATAAAACAGAAACTTCCTCCCACCAGGAAAAGAAACACTTAAAATTAGCGTTCACCCTCTTTCAGAAAGACCGAACGTTGACTTTCAGAGCTTGCTGGTATCGGGCACGTTTTAAAGCTGCTGTCTATCCAACTGCTCTCGAGTGACTGCATTATAGGTCGTTCCTGAAAACTTCTTCATGTTATGGTGTCACTTCCCGCAATGAGCCCGACGATCGCATTTCTCTTTTGTTTTATTTCTATGAGGGTATGATGGCCGTCACGCCATGTGCACTGAAGTGAAGTGCTCCGCATTGACAATCGCGCCCGAAGCGAAAAATAATGTTTTGCTACCGCACGTATTTAGATATGAATGTATCTTGCTGTTCTTTATAATGGAAATCTGAAGCGTATCCTTTCAATGTTTTTAATTCCATTGTAATACATTGCATTCGTGGTTTATACGAGTTCAATTCAACAATGAATAAAAGTGAACCAGAAATTAACACGGAAGGGGCTTTCGAGCAACCACACCTGAAACGCCCTCATTAACCCATGAATTCATACTCTCTCTGTTCTTTCTTTTTTCGGGGCAACCATTGCACTGCACTAATGAGGCATCTTGTGTGCCTGGTACACATGCTGCACATTTAGCGTGAACCTCCCAATCCCGCCATTGCAGAGAAGCAGGAAAGCTTTACGCACGCCGACGCCTTGCTTAACTTTGCACTACCAACCCAAAACCCTAGTTAGCCTTGACGCAGCCTTCCTCAACCATGCTAAACATCCTACAACATTATAAACATGTGAAACGTCGCAACCATGCCAAACTCAAACAAAACTATATCGTTCCTAAACCAACGATAGCTAACAATCACCAACAAAGCTAATATGCTGACTGCGAAATTCGCTACGCGACACACCGTTCGAAGTTTTTTTGGGTGCTAAAATTTCTAAACGCCCTATTTAATCATATCGCCACTTACGTAATTGCAAACTGTCAATGTCAATCGTCAGTCAATCGATTGACAGTCAAACTGTCAATCGAAATACATTGACAAATAATGACAGTGCCTTGTTTCGTCTGGAGAACGGTTCAGCAAAAACCTGCACCTGGTAGCGCACACGGGCTGTTTAATACGAACGCAACTACGGAAAGGGCAAACAAAGAGATAAATAGGCTTGCTGGTGTGGATCTTTGGGGCGACGTTTGACGGGGCTACTGACCGTTGCCTGCTGGTTGCGTGGCATTCTTTTGCAGTGGTTGCCAATCGAGTACATTCACACTGCCTTACTTTTTTCTGGATTACTTCGCTCCTTCGTTGTCAGGCTTCATTCCTCAAGACGGTGCTCAGCCCAAGCTGACTTTGTGCCATTCAGTTCTCTGACACGACAGTTGCTTGTCTGATCTCACTTGGTTGCGACAATAGACTTTTCTGCAGCGAATTTCTTTGCCCTTCTATGCGTTCTGAGCTTTGACCTCCTGATCCGACCTTGATGAGATGAGGCAATATCGTTCGTACTTCGTTCCTTGTGGCGCAAGGAGCTGACCAAGTCGACTGGCTGCTCTTTCTTTAGGACCTTTGCGTTGCTTGCTCTTGTACAACATTTATTTGGCATTCCTTGTATATACTGATTTTATAATTTTACTATTGTAGTTTTAGGTCGCCGGAGCGAGTTTATTCCTCCCTTGGAGCTTTTTATACTTTTTCTTCAATGGGAATATTTCCCAGTGCCTCGATTAGGAAAAAGTCGGAAAAAAAGAGGAAGAAATCATTATAGCAGCATAGAGGGAAGCCTGTAAAATACAACGCACATATGAAAATACAACGTCAGTATGAAGCGAACTTTGTTTAATAGTTAATTAATACTTGCGCTTATGTTCTTCCACGTTTCTATCACAATATTACACAGTGGCCAGTAATTCTATTATATTTCAGTGTCATTCGCGTCACGTGTAGCACATATGTACATATTTTATTAAAACAATGCTCGCTGTGAATAAAGTGTCATCTGTTTTGAGAAAACACCATGTATACAACGAGTGCTGCGACGTTACTCTGTGAGGTTCAACGAACTTCGAGGCATCGTTTTAATAGTTAAATTGCATAATGATACCCTAAAAAAATATGATGCCGAAAGAAGATTTTACCACTGCCCTATTTTCTGTAGTTTCTGCCAAAAATGAGGCACTTAGAAATTCCTCCATACATGGTGCCCCTAACATACCACCGCAGAATCATCAAAGAGCTATTCACGAAAATTTTATATCCGCAAAGAGAGCTAAAGCTAATTGCGATGGATCAGAAATATGCTTGCTGACAAATACGAATTTAGGTCCCCCAACCTCCGTTCTCAAAACGTGAAACCACCAAATAGTCATGTAAATTGCTCTTAATATTTCTGCTGTTTTATCTGACTTGGGAAGCCCAGAATCTAACCATTCGTAAGTTAGGCTCTGTGAGCAGGGAAGTGCATGAAAATACTTCGAGTAATAATGAGTCCGAGACCAAGACTTCAAAATAAAAAACCCTACCACAGCACCTACCTAGTCGTAAAGGCGACTCGGGTGTGTCTTATTCGCAATCGTAAAGTTTCTCCATATTTTTTACTGGCGGCATGGGATTTATTCCTGCCCCTCTAGTAAGCTAAATCTTCCAGTTTGCGTTCACGATAGCTGTAATGCCGGAGTATCTCAGCCGGGTGTAGTTTAAGTAAACTTCATACCTCAATTTATAGTTACCCCGCAGCATTCTCTCAATACTACACGTAGAAACTCAGAGTGTTTGAGGAGAAAGGCTAAATAAATAGATAAAAAACGGTACAGGAGCGTTTTCCCGTGTGAGAGATCAGGAATAATTTAGCGAAACATCAACTGCCCAAGCAACCTTCCTTTTAGCTCTGTTTTTGCTACCTTGTGCGAGAAATGTATTTTAATTGGTTCATTACCTATTATGTGAACAAATAATTGGGCGCCGACATCGCAATAACCTCCTAGTTTCGATAAGGAGAATAAATCGTGACGTATGGAGTACTGTGGTTTTCTGTAAATGCCCCGCAAGGTTTTTAGCACGCAACAGTTAGCTTGAGAAAGTTTTATAGTAAGGTACGATACTCATCATAAAACAAATAAATCATAGACTCGTGCCTTCTATGTGACTTTCAGTGACTTTCAGGAACATACTGCGACTTCAGGAACACTGTGACTTTCAGGAACATACAATCAGCAAAATAAAAAAACCGAAAAGTTAGATTGTCAGCTTGCTGTTACACCAGAGGCGCGAAAGGCGGGGTCTTTTCGTGTTTTTGTGATGGCGGACCTTTAAAAGCCACGGCGTATAACTAATGACACAACTTGTGCTGGATCTTATTACCTGACCGAAGCGGCCTTGAATTGAAAGTTTGGGTCTTTTCAAAGGTTTGGTTCCTTGTTATTTTTGGCGGCTTTTGCCATTGTTGCAAGATTAAATTTTTGTGTCTTGTCAAACGTTTTGTTACCTGTTGAGTTATTTTTTGGGGCACTATTGATTAACGTGCCCGAAAGCTAGCACAGTGATTGATGGGCCCTAATGACACCTAGCTCACTTGTGCGTCACCACAAAGATAGGTAACAAGAGACCAAAGTAAGCAGCTGTCATTTTGGCCCTCCACGCATTAACAATGTATTTTTAAGGAAAGAGAAACTATCGTAGCAATCTGGAGCAAGTGTTGAGACGTCCCACATCACTTTATCTGCATGGTGGTGCATGTGTAACAGTGAAGTAACTCTAGAGCCATTAAACTTGGGTAAGTTTAAATTTTATTCGGAACTAACAAGCTCCTCTGTGCTATGCAAAACATGAGTACACGGTCAATGCGGTATGCAAGGAAGTCATTACTACAGTAATAAAAGTGAAACATTGCTCGAAGTTTTAGGTTACTTCTTTGTTCGGCATAAAATTTCAGGCTTAGAAAGCAGCCATCATTTTTTTTCTAATTTTGCAACAGGTTGGATGCGTTTACTGGCGCTCTCGGATGCATTGCAAGGACAGTACTCTGTAAAAATAACACTTGACAGTTTGTATTGAAAGACTTCTGGAAAAGATGACTTCTTTTGACACCACTTGGTTTACCTACATGCCCTATAAATTTCTGAGATTTTTTCGTTCTTTTTGATGTTAAAATGCTGCTTTTTTTCTTAGCAAGCGCGCCGAATGAGAAGCGGTGGTGAAAAAGCGTACCATTTGGGATTTAACCGTTTTTTAAAACTTGTGCTTTGCTTGAACAATATTTGCCTTTGACGTACAAAATGGACAAGGCTTTATTTACGCGGACGGCGACCGGCCTTCCGCGGAGCGGAAGTGGGAACCAGTCAGGTCAACAGGTAGCCGGTAGCACGGACTTTCTTTTGCTACCTCGTTTTCCTGCGAGTCCACAACACAATTCACTGTTCCCCCGTACATACACTATACGGGTGATTGTCCAATCTTCATTGGTTGTAGCTTGCACAGTAACAATATTTTAAAATGTATTCACTACATAGTATGGGCCTTTCTAGGTTTCATGTAACGTGTATTGCCACTGGGTAACTCGAAGAAAAGTTAGGAGATCAATCGATCATAATACAATTTTCTCCGGCTGTCAACATTATCACCAGAAATTGGTAACATTTTGACTTTTTCCTCACAGAAATATTGCAACGGCAAGCAAAAATTAGTGGTACCGCTAAATGGCGAGGACTGCATAATAAATTTTGTAATTTCTTTTATATGCGGGGTGAATAGGTTGTTCAGTTTAAAAGTAGCAACGTAAAAAATATTAAGCACTTTTTAATTACCCTCTCTGTAATAAATTGACGGCTGCAAATACTCAGCAAAGCGTTTTGCCTGATTTGAACGCTTTTATTTGTGGAATAGCTGCCTAAAATATGCCTGTTCATATTCGAAACCGCTTTGTTGAATAAATCTGTGATGTTTATTAAGCACGCCTGAAGATTTGTTGTGCTTTTCAGGTGACGCCTGACTCCCTGAAAGGATAATAAAACCATCGCTAAGGGGGCAACAAAACACCTTCGAGGCCCTCTTCATAACTCTCACCTTTTAGCCTTCCAGTTTTCTTTTTGCCAAAAATTTCTGGCACCACAAAAAAGTGGCTTTGCTGCATGGCGTACCTTTATCTGACTTTCCTGCATTGCACTTGGGTTACAATACACTTCGTGCACAAAAGCGCAGCTGTGTAGGAAAGGGAGGCTCCAGAGAGACGGAACTGAGACAGTTGTATACGGGCATTGGCTGCAAGACCGACTGGTTCGAAAGTAAGACCCGTATAAATAAATAGCTATGATAATCGGTAACATCTACCACGAAAAGATCTACAGCGCCAGGTAGAACATAGGGCTTGGCTTTTTCGAAGTAGTTTTCAAATCCGGACTTTTTTAGAAGAACTTGACTCGCGCTGCATATACAAAACAAAACAATTGTTGGCATGATGACAGAACGCAATCGTCCAGTGTTAACAACAAGTCGGTACGGAGGGACTCCTTGCGATTACTTAATTTGGGGGTACTCCAATCAGGCCCACGTTTGGAATTTGCCGAGCACGGATCCTTTTTTGCGGACACGATGTCTTTTGGAAAGAGAGAGACAAGGACAGAATAAACAATTCTTGATGAGCGTAAGGTGCTGATGGCAAGGCACTTGCCCGTTGGCGGGTATCATTATTCCGGGATACCAAGGCTACGAATTGCCATTCAGGCCCTCTTCACCAATTCATGTGATCGCAATGAACGTCTTTGTGCTACTCTCCTGTGATGTCCAGGTGTCAGTTTCGGCAGTATCACTTAACCGAAATTCACTGGTTAACGCACTAATCTATGCAGTCGTTTTGGTATGCGTTACAGTGCGAGTTTGTAGCATTGTCCGAGTATTGAGAAAAAATATCCCCGCTATAGGCGTTGACCATCGTCCAGTACACCTCTACGGTGTGCGACACCCAACATGTAAGGCTTAAATTTAGATTGCATTAAAATTGAGTAAGAACAAACTCAGTAGGTGCACTACATTGGCTGCACTAAATCAGCTTTGTTTCATCACCTTTCTGCCCTTCGTGCAGCGTGCCTGGTGCCTTTGATGACTACATTACCAACTGCTCCAAAACCAACCTTAAGCTGACAAAATTTTTCCGAGATCTCCAGAAGCTACGAGTGCGGCATACTACATTGTAAGACTTAATTTTTCTTAGGGACCCCTGGATTGTGCGAAGCGAGATGTCTCGTCTACTGCTCGGAGTTTCGCAGTCCACCGGACTAAGTGAGGTGTGGTGACATTGTGTGTCTCTGATATAGTATTGGGGACGATTACACAGAGCAATTTCCTGCAGTTATGCAAGGCTAACTCCACCCCATCCAACATCACATACTACTACTACTTCTACTACTCCTACTACTACTACTACTACTACTACAACTACTACTACAACTACTACTACCTCTACTACAATGACATGCCAAGCAACGTGAAACCCACCTAAAATAATTGACCTGAGAGTACGCCTAGCATTAGGCCTAAAGTCGGATTTTCGCACTATTGCTTACCCCTCCTGCGGTGAATACATAAACTAAAATCCTAGGGTAGGTGATTCCCAACACACTTTTGCCGTAAAGTTCGCTTTGGGCTTTAACGACAGTTTTCAGCTTCGGCCGACATGAAACTCTCGGTTTGTGAACTAGATGCCACTTGCACAAAAAATATCAGGCAATTGTTTGCAGCAAAAGGAGGACACACGAAATTACACCCATAAATCACAGCTGGGTTTACCGCACCCGCTACAGTAACGCAACAGGACACCCAAGAAAGCCGTAAAACCACCCAAAAAGATAACATCTTTAACGGAGCTTTGGAATATTGCCGTTGGACTAGGTCACCAACACCACAATGTGGCGGAATGAGTGAAGCCTCAAAACAAAGAACGCAATAAAAGAAAACGGTTACTGCGAAGACAATACAGCTGAATTCGCTCACAAGGAAGGGTATACATCTCTTGCACTTAGCTCCACTCATGTCCTGGATGCTGTCGCTTCCGGTTTTCAAGGAACTAATTGTCCCGAAACAAGGAAAATCTCTTACAGCTATAGCTCAACAATCACGTAGGCCACGTTTGCTGCAAGTTAAGCTGCAACAAATCTCCCGGTCACTTGGCATTCCACGAAAGCCAAAGTGAACAAATGCGCTACGTAAGCTAGTCTAATGAAGAGGAATGGACTTGAAGGTTTTGTTAGACAGCACAGCTATTCCAGCTGTCTCTTTACAGTCATATTGTGCTGTTTGAGACAGGCAAAAAGGAGGTGGTGCGATTTGGTTGTAATCCGAATGTCAACGCGAAACTCTTCCGTGCAGCTTAATTCATTGGACCCAGGATTTACCCTGAAGGTTTTTAAGCCGAAACAACTGGCTCTAGCGCGCCAGAACATTGACGTGCAATCTACTAGACGGGCTTGCTCTACCTTTACCAACAAAAGATTGCTAACTAAGGTGATTACCTCTTTTCGGTGCTTTTTGTTGTTGCACTTGCCAATTTACGCTGCACCGGCCATGTAAACAAAAAAGTAGCAAAACAAACCTTTTTTCTTAGACCTAACGTATTTACATAAACGATGGTTAAATGAATTCAAAACCACTTCCTCATAGTTTATTTATAATCACTGGTTTTTTCTTCAATTTTGCTCCCGACATTCCTAAGCTAGCGGAAATTAGTGCAGGCAGCACTTCTTGGCCGCTGCGGTAAGCATTGTAATTACATCTTTTGCACTTTCGTTCCTGTTCCTTCTGTCATTGGTTGGGGTTTTTCGCAACAATAAAAAGCCTGCTTTCAATGCTTAAACTCGAGAATATGCAGAATTAGCGTGTCCGATCATTTTCTTTCGCAATCAAAATAATACGTTGGTTTCTCCCCTTTTAGCAGTAACGCGCAAGGAGTCTCTCTCATAACCATTTCCAGATTACAAGAGGCTTTTCTTGTATTTTGGACTCCGAAGCCAAATTTGTTGAAATAACGTCCGCAGCAAGTAAAGCGCTGGTTCTAAAAAAAAATAAAGAACAGGCAATACACAACAAAAAAAAACATTGTACAGCTTTAAGATAGGATATATAAATAATAGCCCCAGGGGGAAGCTTGGCGGTTCCTGTTCATGTGCTGAGCACGCCATGCATGCCTACGCCCTTCATGATGGTGATGGCACGACAAGATTACGAGTGCGGCTTCCGCATACATCTTTTTTAAAGTCTGTTGCATATATACGCCCTATTTGAGTGTTGATCACGTGGAGATCACGTGACCCTGACTCATAAAGGTACCCCTTCGTAGCATTCATAACATTTACCTGCATACAACATGACCAGTTGACGGTGAAATAAAAAATGATGATGAAATAAAAAACAAGCCATTGTTTAGAGAGTGTAGCAAGTAAACATCTTGTGTTTTCTCAATTCCCGAATCCACAGACAAATCTAAGCCACTTTCTTAAGAGAAAGATATTCAAAACGCCAAGCTTTCTCCGTTTCAGCCTAAGACAATGTCCAAAGGCCGAAATCCTAACTCCTTCAACCATTTCGGAATGACACAATCGCTTAGACGTCGGCTTCATGACGTGAGGGACCCAGGTTCAATTCTGACCATGGGACGCAATATCTTTCTTCAGGCGCTTTGAGTTTCATCCTTATCATCATCCTCCTGAGCACTTTGTTAAAACCCATTGCGTGAAGTTGGATTTTTTGCATTCCGTTTTGGTGTTACGCTCTACGGCGCAAGTAAGGCATGGAAAGCTTCGTTTTAAAATTCAGAGAGGCACTGTAAAGTGCTTACGTGTCGTGTGTGAGAGAGAATATGGGGAGGGCATATGCATGTTGTCGTTAGAGCTAATATTAATAGTTGAGTCGGGTGTGGCCTTCTTACGGCAGCCGTCATCTTCGGCCAATGCTGTGCGAATAGTGGTGGGCCGAAACTAGGCATTTGCGTTAGGTAAGCCTTAAGGGTAGAATAACGACGTGCCAAGGAACGTCAAACTGTTGGCGCGCAAAGCTGTGGGTTGTAGGTTGGCAACGATACGCCCCAAAGCCTAGCGTCAGGCTCTTTATAAGGTCATAGATGACAGACCGGAGACGTCCAGTCACAACCTCACGACATTCGCAGCCAAATAAGGTCGCGTAGCCAATGGAGATGTTAGAGCAGTGCATACCATCGTTAGCACGGATGCACATCCGTACTCGGGATCGCCTGAAGCGTTGTAACCAAACTCCACGCTGCAGAGTGACTGCTTTGTTTTGTCGTCACATCGGCTGCATGGATCCGTACCGCCCTGGATACGACGGACAGGCACTGCTTTCCTGCCAAAAGCGGCCTTACAGTGTCCCACGACAACCCGCAATAGAAGGAAACGCTAGGGAAAGCTTCGCAAAAATGCACTTCCTGGTGAGTATGCGTGTGGAATTACCTCAAATACCATCGCTGCCCATTCAATTGCTTTGACAGCAACGCGAGAACCATAGGGCTTAAGGTAGAGTGGCAAACATACTTTAATCTATTCTTGATACGGACATGCAATAGACGGTGTCCCGTAATTAAAGAAGTTCCCATGATTCGTGCAATGTTTAAAACTGAAAGGTTTCCGCAATTTCAGTAGCGTTGTGAGCAAATATGTTTAATTGTTTACATTTGTTGCTATAAGGTGTACCTCAATGGCCATAAATTTTGTCTCTGCATTAAACAGCATAGCAATTGTACCTGCTACTTCAGTATTTGCCCATTATACCACTATATAATCGATTAGGTGTGGAACAAGAGACATGTGGCTTAGGGAACGTAAAGCGGATGAACTTAACACTGGTCATCCTTGTTTTTTTACGCCATTTCAACAGTTGAAAAACATCTCGCTGTAAGGATCTCCTAATTTTACAAAAATACCTGCCGACTAGTCTGTTTTGCATTATTTTTGGTAGCTTACGCCAAAATGACAGCCGGGTTTCGACAATGAACTCACGTCCCTTTTTCGACCTTCAGTTTGATGTAGATTGCCTCGAAATGTTTAATTTCTTGCTGTCAATAACCACACTGTTTTAGGCGGGAAAGCAAACAAAGCGCGACATTATCTCTTTTTAAAATTCCGTTCTCGCAAGATTTGCCGTTGCTGATCAAACCGACTCTAGCACAAAAATCCTTTGTGGAAAAAAATTCTTGCATTGCTGGGATGGAAACTCTAAGTCTACGGTGGGGAAGATATATCATCGCCAGTCTTTCTCAGGTGATGTTTGTTGCATTCAAAAACTTTGTCATAAGGAACCACCCGCACCGCAACTTGTTTTGATCTACGGTAATGTACCAAATCTTTCCGCACGGAAAGATACGTTTAAGGTATCAGTTTTCCTCTACCGCTGCGAAATCTGTGATTTAAAGAAAATATCCCTTTTATTCCTTCTCTTACCAAGATAAATTTCCGTGTTTCCGTGTCAGCCTAGTTTGCGTAAATGTACAACAATTGTAGGAAGCGAATGTATGTGACCTGCTTCAGCAAAGTCCCCTAAAAAGGCCTCTCAGTGTTACGTGTATAGTGATGGCCTACCAAGGCTACTCAGTCAGTGGGCACTCAGTGTTACTGGCTGACCAACAGGAAAAAAAATTCAGTGCCCTTCCACTGTGTGAAGAAGGAAAACCAGCGAACCTGTGGCGTGTGGTGTTAGGGTCGTCCGAGCGGTTGTTTGTCATCTAACTTGTTTCCGAATAGTTCAAGCAAAACAACCGCTACAGCAGTTTTCTGGAAGCATATTCCGACGTAGAAGACCACGTATTGAAAGAAGAAAGTGATTCGGTAGAGCTTACAACTTAACTGTCAACCATGAATAGTACAAGTAAATAAAACTCGGCGGGGTAACCTTAGCGACTGACTGCCGTACACTTTTTTTCGTGATACTACCGATAGCACAAATGTTGGAGCCGTTTTATGTTGTCATACTCCTCCGTAGCGGGCCATGCTTAACTATGCAACACGCAATGTGAAAAAGCCGGCTTACACAGTCGATGCTTTACAACCACCCTATTAAAACCGACTTAACCTCTAAATACAAATTTATTGCTGGGAAGGCATCTTTTCAGGGAGAATTTATGCCTGTTATATGAAAGAATGAAGGCCCTAGAACGTTTTTTGATGAATATTTTTCACATTCTCAAGGTGTGGCGCACAGTTTTACAATGACAGCGATTTAAGTGGGTGCCCCAGGGTGGCACTACGCCCACGTGCGATTCTGAGCCACATCGCAATGTTGTCAGCGATACTCTGTTTGATCCTGTATCCCTAGATTGTTTCGCTGTACAAATAGGCACTCTGTTGTGATGTTCAGAAAATTCAGAAAATCCTTGAAATTATTCATTACGAGAATTCAGAGGAAAGTACTGTGCTCTCACAGGCTACGCTGGACTTATAGCTGTACGCTAAGGCTCATGCGGCACTATGTCGCTTTTACTCATGGAAGTGCTGTAGTGGAAGGTAATGCACCGTAGAGCACTGCTCGGGCCTGATTTTAAGTGCCGAGCCCGGCCCGAGCCCGCTTTGCGAAGCCCGAGCCCCACCCGGGCCCGTAACACCTAGCCCGAGCCCGGTCCGGGCCCGGGCATTCATCAGTGAGCATGGCCCGAGCCTGGCCCGGGCCCGCCATCTCAAGCCCAGGCCCGGCCCGGCCCCGCCCGGCCCGCTAATTTATTTTTTGGCGTAGGGAGGGCCCGCGCGTGTGTGACCAGGCCCGGTCTTTGACGCTGAAGAAAATTTGTTTATTATATTCCGGGCGATCAGACGGAGGATCTAGTCTGTACAAGCACGCCATAAACTGAAACGCAAAAAATAAGGGTTTAAAAGTGCACGTAGTTTAGCTTTCACCGATAGCAGTTCACACCACATCGGCGTAAATAATAGTTCGTATTCTTACACGAGAGACACCATCACTTTTGATGACCACACTCTTGGCAACTTTACGTGGTTGTCTCGGCCACAAGTTTGTATTACTGAAATGTTTTGATCCGCATTGGAATCAACGAGTATGTACGTGAATTAAAATATTTTACCTGCAGTGGTTGTTAAGCACTGGTGTTTCTCTAGCATGCGAGTTTGGTTGCCAGCCACGGCAGCCGCATTTTGATTGGTGCGACATCTAAAACACATGTGTACATACATAGACATAGGGGCACAGCTCCAGGATGTCTGAATTAATTCCTTCCCCTCTTGGGCATTCCTTGTAATCGTATCTTTGGTATGTTATACACCAAAATATAAAATCTTGATGCAGTACAATAAATGTCATTAAAATTGCAGTATAGTGACCATCAGACCTAGCAAAACACGTTTTTAAAACAATGCGTAGAACTGACAGCAAGAAGCGCGCCAAAATAAACCGAGAATATTCATTTTGATGCTCTTTTCTACACTTCACGTCGGACCTATTAACGGCCGTGCCTATGAATTCACGCCCGAGCCCGGCCCGGACCCACGGCGTCGAGCCCGAGCCCGGCCCCGGCCCGCCGATAATCGACTTCGGGCGGCCCGGCCCGGCCCGCGGGCCCGGTCGGGCCCGGGCTGGCCGTGCTCTAATGCACCGTGTGGAGTGTTAGCCTTGCTGAGCCTTCGTGTAGTAACGGCGGACGCGCTTACCTACTTCGCGCAAAATTATGCGCTTCATGTTTCCGGAGAAAGCAGTGGCGATCAACAGTTCAAGCTATTCAGTTCAAAATGCATACTTACACTACCAAGAAATCGCTCTCGAGAAAACTTCGCGTTTACCCATCGTCGTCGTTAGACAGGACAGTTCATATTTTTATAACCTTACTGGTCAATCTGCACTACATTTTCTGCATTGTTCGCTAGCTTTCGTAGTACCACAACTACACACATACAAACTGTTTTTCGTGTTTGCGCTCTACGAAATATCTCCTTAGTGTGGTCTTACTGCAGTACTGAATATGACACCTTTGTGATTTCAGTAATTCCCACTTTTGTTTCCTCTTAGTGCAAAAAAAGACGGATCATGCGTGATTCAGTTTGCACATTTTCCCTGGACATGAATAGATTCACAAGGTTTTGCAATGTCTGCGTTTGGTATGATTTACAGCAGCTTGGTGCTGCAATGGTTCTCGTTTTCGTTGGCGAGTTTAATTAAACGATGGCTCTCGGGATAATCTGTTCATTTGTTAAGTGAAAGCGGGTGATGCTGCAACCATGGTTAAAGTGATGGACCGATAAACTTTGGGCTTAGAACGCATTACAAACGCCTCATCGAGGAAAACCCATGTAGCTCTAACGAGTCCAAAGAACGCCATTGCCGAGGTTACGCTGCAAGTAAAGGGTTATTCCCACGTTGCATGCGGCACAGATTACCTCCTCGCATCCGTTGTTCACTCGCCTACTCAGAAAGTTAGAGGGTATGTTATCGGCCCTCTCGCGATTTGAGAGTACCCTAGTGTCTAATGACTGGAACCTAGAAGCATCCGCTGTTAACGAACATGCTCAATAATGGCGGGCATAAAAGAGTTATCGGGGATGTTATTGGCCCTCTCGCGATTTGAGAGTACCCTAGTGTCTAATGACTGGAACCTAGAAGCATCCGCTCTTAAAGGGGTCCTGAAATACCTTCCGCCGATGCATGGATGTACATGTACCCAAATAAAGCAATGTATTTGCAATCTCCTCCCGCAAGAATTATGTTAAAGCGATGAGTATTAGCTGAGAAATCGTAAATCAAAAACCGCGCATTATCGTCGCTCCGCGTTTCCTCCTCTTTTCGACTTACTCTCCGCTGTTGATGGCGCGCGAGCCTTGCCTCCCATGATGCTGCGCTCCGCAGAGGTGACGTACTTCCGCTATTGTCGTCTGCTACGGACAAGCTTTGTTGACACCATGAATCATGCACTCCGCTCAAGGCTGGAAAAGCGAACGAAAAATCTGGCCGCATGTATGCGGCGGCCTGGCCTTGCCGTTTCGCGGTGTACGTTGCTGGCGGCACATGACTTTTTATCGGCGGCGAACTCGCAGCCGCACAAGGAGGGTCGTGCGCTCGTTCCCTTGATGCACCGCGCACTGTTTATCCAAAAAGCGCCGTATCAGATGTGGCCCCGCGGGTGCCGGGTCTTATTTTGCGGCGGTGGTAGTTCCTGCTGGTGGCATGTGAAGAAGTCATATTAAATCGATACAGAACCCGTGCACAAAACGCTTCAATCATGTGACCAGTTCAGCTTGGGGCGACGCGTGGTGGAGAGCGGCAACGTTGGCAAAACATGCTCCGTCGCGGCTCTGAGCTTTCTAGCGCTGGAGCAAGCGCCATTTCTTTGACAATCTCAAACATCGGTTGCCTTGGCAACAAGGCACAAACCGCTCCAGAAGTCAGTTACGGTTGCGTGATCCCGGTTCAGCTTGGGGCCCCACTTCGCGACATGTGGGCACTGCAGGCGTACCACTCACTCCCATTGGGAAGTGCGAGATGCGTTTGGCATTACAGGAGGCGATGGTGTATGTGTTGTGGGCGCCTTTGTTTCGCGATGAAATGCGACGTTGTGCTTCTGCGGGTGGATAGTGCTTCCCATGGTCTGGATTATCTTTCTCGTGCGGCGTACGACTCAACCTCGCATGGGGTATGTGCAGTGTGCGTGGCTAAAAGCCATCGGCTTGTGCGCCAGAGTTAAGTGACTTGCTGTTCGTCCCCGCAAACCGCGCGCGAGGTGAGTACCGAATTTACGACGGGCAGGAGGCAACCCATCCTCTGTCAATTGTGGTTAAGACTTTCAACGCATGGTGTGACGTTGTGTTCGTTAGAAACGCATCTCTGGATTGTTTTGAAGTTGAATAAAATGTATGCGTCAAACCCGGGCATTCGGCTCAGGGCGTTCTCTGCGATTGCACGAAAGAAGTGCCACGGGGCTTCAACGCTTTCTTTATGGAACGTACTCAGGTAACAGAATATCCATGTCGTGTTATGGCCGTGTTGCATTCAATACAAACGGTTAAGCGTTTGTTTTACACTTGTTTCGTTTGTCGTAAAATGCCCAAGCACTCCGCTGGCAGATCAGCCGGCTAGCCGACGCTGAGCAGACGACTCATCTCTTTGCCGGAAGTGCGTGAAAAAGCCGCCCAATAGCAGGATGTCTAGCTCATGACGAACATCTGGGAATCGATGATGTAGACATGTGAAGATGGCGGCGCCCAAAAACACGAAGGGAAGGGTGAGAAAAAAACGACAAACTTTGCAACAAAAGTGTGAGCTTTCCGCTGCGCGTACAAGAGTAATACTTGGCACAGAGGACGTTGACGACCCAATCTAACGGTTGCGCTAGTTCATTTAGTGTGCTCAAAATGCCTTTCAGGGCCCCTTTAACGAACACGCTCAATAATGGCGGGCATAAATGAGTTATCGGGGAGAACAAATTGGGGCTTGGCGTAAGAAGTACGTCTTCTCTAGAAACGGAACGTAAACTACACATGCGACTTACTCCTCATCCAGTCAATCATATTTTACAAAAAAAATATTTGGTATATTACAACACGTGGTTGGAATTCAAATTATCCAGTACAGTTTTGTGCGGAATTTAGTTGCTATAAACAGTACGATGTTCACCGTAACATGGAAGTAGAAAAAAGACTGGCGACTAACGCGAGTGGAGTTTGGAATTTGAGGGTGCAGAATCGATTGATTGATTGATTGTGGGGTTTAACGCGCCGACGCAACGCAGGCGATGAGGCGCGCCGTAGTGGAGGGCTCCGGATAAATTTTGACCACCTGGGGATCTTTAACGTGCGCCGAAATCTCGTACACACGGGCGTTTTTGCTTTTCGCCTCCATCAGAAAAGCGGCCGCCGCGGCCGGAATCGAACCCGCGACCTCGTGCTCAGCAGCGCAACGCCTTAGCCACTGAGCCACCGCGGCGGGTGAGGGTGCAGAATCAACGGCAAAGATTAACAGATATGGAGGTCTTTTTTTTCAGAAAGCGAGCAAGAAACGTTTGATATAGATATGCATAGCTGACAAACTCGGGGGTGCAAGCTTACCCTAATAAAAAGTATTAGGCAAAAGTGGTGCCTCTTTTGTACACGTTACTATGACCGTTATTTCTTCTGCACTGTCAAAACTGTAACACACAAAAAAATACTTTATGCAATATCGGCGTCTTTCAGTTCGCTTTCACAGAAGTTTAGCTTGACGGAAATTGGCTCGAATGAACTAATTGGCGGAACAGAAAATAGGGTGCTGAGCCCAATTTTTAGGGGCGAAGCTCCTCTTGCTCGGGCCCTGTCCCGTCCCTCGTTGCTGCCGTATACATACCGCTGATGATGATTGTGGCAGGATGCCTGCAGGGATTGGCCAACCAAAGATTGGACGAAGAGGTCAAAACGTTCAACGCGTTCAATGCTACCCAACAAGAGGGAGATGAAGAAGAGGTTGTCGTTCGTCGTCTGCGAGCTCAAGACACGTACCGGGTGTACGCGAGACGAGACGCTCTGCAGAAGGCCACGGCCTAGGGGGTTAAAATGTCACACACCGAATTTGCCAACTTACCCATGGAGATTCTCATCGTCCCAAACAAGCCGTACATGATCGCCACAAACATCGACGTCGTCGACGGGCTTTTCAACGTAGCGGTGGGAAGTCTCAAGCTTTGACAGCGAGGAGTGGCGCTGTGGTGGCGCCTGGTGGCGCCTGGTTTCGATCCCACGACTCGCTTGCCGCGACGGGAGGTACGTGGCGCTGTTACCACTGCGCTACAAACCATGACGCGAGCATGGCTACGAATACGCCTTATGTCCTTCACTCATTAAGATGGTGCGCGCCGTCAAGAAGACCTATAACAACGTGTCGAGTGCCATTGCTGCAGCGGCGCCCGGTTTCGATCCCACGACTATCTGGTCGTGACGGGAGGAACGTGGCGCTCTTCCCATTGCGCTATGAACCGAGACGCGAGCATGGCTATCTCCTATCTTATCTCCTTCACTCATTCAGATGGTGCGCACCGTCAAGAAGACCTATAACAACGTATGGAGTCTTTATATGCTCTGTGGGCGAATGTTTTACGGTTTTACCGATAAGCATTTTAGCTTCGCCCCTCTCATCATAATTCACTTCGTGGAGACGGCGGGAATTTTCTACATGTTTGCTAACACACATTTGTTACCAACGTTTCATCATTTACAAAATGTAAAAAATTTGGAAGCAGCCACAAAAATAGCTTGAGATGACATCGTCTAGGCCATCTAGCAAATGGAAAATTCAGGAAAGGGTGCTTTCGTCTAACTAAGTAAGGTGTCTGTGATGTAAAGGCGTTTGTTCGTCCTTTTGTGGAATTACATGTTTTCTAAAGTCACCGCTGCATGCAGCCGTGTTGTATGTGTACCTGCGCTTGTTGTCCTGCGTTGAGTTCTCCTGTTACACTTTTATACATTACGAACAAACTAGCCTAACAGTTTATAGTCTTAAAAATGCTTCATAGCTTACATTTGTTCAACGAAATAGGTTATGCCTATTGTGTACCGCTCTCCTAATTACCCAGGTTTCGTATAGCACAATGCTAACTCTTGCAGACAAAACGGCAGATAAATGAAACAAAACGTTCTGGTTCATTGAGGTTCTGCCTAAAGAGAGTTCATTGCGTCTGCATAGCCTTGTAAACTCTAGAAAATCACGGAAATACTTAGCGGCACCTAAAAATGAGTTCATCCAGGGTAACAACACTCCGAAGAAACATTCCTTTCGCACAGCACTTGGAGTTGTGCGCCCCCTTTCAAGCTAGAGGGAGGAAGATCCACCCATTTCGTTACATGTGTTTGTTTCAGTCAGACGCGAGCTGCGCAGCGGTTTCATAACTATATATGGCTGTTTGCTCCAGTCTGGGCGCAAATAGCGTCATAAATATTATACGGCTTCAGGAGTCCTTACTCTCCACACCGATACGGTGGTCTAAGTGAGCAACGTTCCTGAAACCCAGTAATATGGAAGTTTCTGTTTCAGCTTTTTTAAGGTTCATGAAGATACGGGATCCTGGCTTGTACATTACCGGACATATTAAGGCCTTCTCGATATTTGCACATAAAATTCCCTCTTCCCAGTACAGATACAAATTCCACGGTAAATGTTTGATCAATGCACCAGAAACGTTTTTTGTCAACGTCACCTTCAATTTCCTTCAGAAATCCTTGTGCACAATGCCCTTTAATGCAATCAAATCGCAAGCATTGCGCAATTTTTAAAAGATATTATCCATTCGTATCATACATTAGGTCAGTTCGCACTGTCCAATCCCTCGATAGTACTTGCTTGTAACTGGCAAGAGGCATGAAACAAACAATTTTTTTGCTAGGAGCGCCTGGCCTAAGAGAGATATTCATAAAGGCGAAGTTCACGCAACCCATATTACAAACTATGACGTGCATGTTTAACACTTGGCTCCTAACCGTTTATTTTTACTGCTACTTGTCCGATCCTGGCTCGGAAATAAAGCATCCAATCCAAGTTTTACGGACTTCTTACACTGTTTATGTACAATTCTGTACTTGTTCCTTTGGAGCAGAAATCCGAACATAAATTGGAAATTTGCACCTACAGCTATCATGTTACGGGCCATCCTTAGTTACTGTTATCAGGGTCAATATGCTCTGAGACGGCGTGTTGAAATTGTCCTTCGCTGAGCCCAAATGTAGTGCGGCCCGGCGAGGCAGCCTCTCAAAGTCGACATCAGTAAAGGCTCCGCAATATAGGAGATGCCTGCTCGAGGTACCAATATATCTACATGACGACCTTGTTGATAAGACTTTGGCCCTGTTTCTAACTCTTCGGAGTACGTTCGGGAGTCACAGCAATGCCATGTAGCACACGAGGTACCGTCAGGTGTGAAAAAAATATATTGCTGATATTTTGTCCTTGAACCACTGTGTGGACTCGGTTGCAGTCATTACTTCACGGACTGGCAGTTTCTGTGGCCTCACCATAAAATATTTTGTTTTCTCTCATACGCGTCCTTCTTTATCTGCGCTTGCGCCTATTCAGCCGAATAACGGATGTATCGGCATTACCAAGAAAGCAGGCGAGGAAAGCCAACTCTGGGAACAGTGGCCATTCTATGGCTTTGGCGATTGATGCGCTTACGGCGCACTCGCCGAAGCTCCACAAAGCCCCTCTTATCGCTTTTGGTTCTCCGAAGGGCTGAATCCGTATGGGTGATGCAAAGCAATGGTCCACATACCCTATATATCGGGGCTCAGATTAGCTACCGCGCAGTTCTCGGAACCAGGATAAACGTGTTGCAATGGCCTGTGCCCGTCTTTCAGAGAAAAAGCATCACTAAAGACGCCGTTCAGTGCTCAACGAAGAAGTGACCAGTCTTCTGGTGCACACAATTAACCCCTTCGCACATTTTTAGAAGACCACATGAGTGGTTCATAGTTCTCGGTTTTGCGTATTCGTTGCTTTGTTTAGTAGGCAAGTGTTACTAAGATTCTAAAATAGAAGCCTTGGTAAGGACCAAACAACAAGCATGCATGTTCACGAAACAGAAGTCCGGCCAATAATCTGCTTCAAAATAGACGATGCGTGCCATTGGTATCTTTGCATTAAAAGCATAAACTTAGGCATACATAAAATAATGTTTGTAAAAACAAAACCCCAAAGCAGATTATTACAAAAAAAACTAAGCTGCAAACGAATTCTTAAATCATTGAGTTATGTTTCACAGGTGTAAAATATTGACTTCCAGAAAAGCATGAATTGTTCTCACAACTAACCACCAATTTTATACGTGACCTAAATATTTATGTTTCTCCTATTTACATTCTTTTTTTTTCTATTCAGAAATATCAAATAGCAGTAAGGTACTGCCGCCTTAGAACGTTTTTTGCGTCGTTCACCCTGTAACGAGAACTGTGAACTTTTAGCTGTAGTAGCTGGCAGATCAAAACGTTGGGCAAGAATTTCGTGATTGCACGCTTGATTAGAGGACAGAGCACTCACTTATCGAATACCGGCTTAATAAACAGGCGATCAAGAAACAATCATTGCATCTTTATACATTGCATCTTTAGACGCGCGTCATTGGCAACTTGACGGCAATGCTCATTGTGTACTGAACCCAACTTTGTGGTTTTCTGTTTTTAACGACGGCCGTCATATCTGAGAGTAGAGGACACAAGAAACGCTCGAGGAGAGAACAAACGAAGACACTGAGACAGTCATTGTACTTGTAGATTTCTTTGTACATTTTGTTGTAGATTTTTGTTGGAAGGAATGTGTTTTGTGTTCACTGTACAAAAGCTTGAAGGGACAACAACGTGTTTTTGCGAAGTATGCGGTCCAAAATGAAAGGGCATCACTTAAAACCTTTGGACCGCAACGGTTTTTCTGGCTGTGCCCTAGACCGATTCAAAACAGAATTTTCCGATCGACCAGCTTTAAGTATGCCGCCAACACGATGGCTGGCAACCATGACATAGAGACATCTGGCCGCATACTTTTAACTAGACGTCAGATGGACAGATGTATTTGGAGAGTTTGTTTTAGCTAGAACAAGGGTATATTGCTGTCGTTTTTATTTTTTATTTTGTTCTTGAATCACGCATCTGAACGAACTAAGGTATTTCTATTCACTACACGACGCCACCTTTCATGCTAGATCTCGAATGCCTTACCAATTCGGCTATCTTCCAAACTTTACTGTGCCAAGGCAGACTCTCCTAACATCTCTTTGTATACCACACCCCGCAGGCCTTGAACTAAGGGCAGTTATGGGCCCTTGGTCGGACCTCAGTCCGTACGGGCTACCAAAGCTCTACTGGTGTTCTTGCGTAGTACTGGCCTGGAACAAGTGCTGTGATGAACTTAACTTCCAAACTCTGTGTATGTGCTTGAACACTCGTGTGCATTACCTCGTTATTAATTTTTTTTATTTCATTTATTTATTTATTTCAGTTCACAGACTCTCATGTTTTCGTTCCTTCATATGGCCTAGCATGCTAAGCGATATGGCTCGGGTAACCTCGCTTTTACCGTTAAATGCATTCTCTCTCTCTCTCTCTCTCTTTCATGCTACAGAAAGGTTAGTGCCCGAACACAATAATTACCTTCAATTGATTTACGATTTCTTTGTGACTACCTCACTGCACAGAACCCTGGCTTCCATATGAGGTAGAGTGCATGCCCTCAACAAAAAGTGGTTCGCTGTCCCTTTAAAGGAACCAGCGCTTTGTGTTCAGGGTGCTAAACCACACATGTGACTCATACTTTGCCATTCCAGCATCACGAAGCAACGGCTGCACAACCAAACGCTTCGTTGGTGTAATAAATTATTAAACAGGAGGTTCGTAGGCCTCGGGACTAATGAGAATAAAACATGCCTGCCGCATCACGAATGTCGGAGGAGGCGCACAGTGTGCTAGAAGTGCCAATTCACCGAACTTCAGGCAGGTACGTCCCCCACTAATGAAGGGGGTTTGAGAGCAAACAAGGAGAACCCCGCGTTGTAATCGCCGCCGGGCTCTAAGGGGAAATGAAGTCTCCAAATATAAGGAGGGCGAGCTGGAAACCCGACACATTAGCGTCAGTCCCAATCAACGGGAAAATGAGGTGTCCGAGGCCCGGGAGCGGGAGTTGGCGGACGATTACTGTGTACATAAGTAAGTCATTTTCAACCCCCGGAGATAAATGAGAATACCGGAAGCCCTCGTATTAAAAAAGCTAAAACGACAGCGTAAAGACGCCAGTATGCCAGGAACAAAGTAAACCGAAGGGGATTTTATTTTGGAGTTTCCAAAGGGAAATAGGAAGCGTATCGCTAATGGCGCGTTCACACTAGGCCGACACGACGGCGACGACGAACAGATGGTGACGCCGATGAGTCACCAAACCATCGGCCAAATGCGTAGTTGCCAGACCGCGTTGTCACACTACGCGGACGGCGACACAAACATGGCGGCCGATGGAAAGTCGCCGTAGTGTGACTGACTCGCCGACCGAAGACGCTAACAAAACCAGTCGCTTGACCGGTCGCCGGACGCGTCATCGGGAATCGACCGAGAAGCGAAAACTGCTCATCGACAACATTCGTGCCGCAATGAATGCGGCTCTATTTTGATAGCTTCTGGAGTGTAATAAACTCAGTAATGTTCATTAAGCCCATACAACTCAACACTAGCGCTGATGCAATCCGTATTTTGGCTTTCAACGCTTAGGCTGTGCCAGAGTCCTGCATTGAAGGACTCTGGCTGTGCTCTTCGGCGACGCCGCAACCCCTCAGCTGCAAACTGCAAACGCTTTAGCGGTCGGCTCGCCTGTAGAAAATGTAAGGTCAGTTTCGTGCAGAAGAAGAGTTACGTAAAGTAATTTGTGTAATAAGGAATAAATATCGGCCAAGGTTTTTCATGTGAAACTTAAAACCAAAGTACGGCAAGCACTATCCTCGCAGTGGGAAATCGGAGCCGCTGCCGCGCACACATATTTTTGCGAGCTCTTTCGCGAACCAGCGGAGTTCATGGCGATAAGGTATTGTGGGGGCTTCGGGGAACCTTGTTGTGCAAGCGCTATTTAAGAAATTTCAGTTTACCAGCCAGGAATTCTGTAAACCAGCAAGTAAACACCGACGTATGACACGGAAGAATGGGCCTCCATCTATTACCCAGGCTATTTCGCAACCGGGTAGCCTTTGGGCGGTGGCGCAGTGCTCTCGCGCGTCGCGCCCGTGCGCTCAACGTTTCGGGTTCCATTCCCAGCGGGGTGAGTTTATTTTCTTTTTTGTGAGCGGTTTTTTAAGGGGTATGGTTTGCGTACCGAATTTGGGAATCGCGTTATTTTGAGAAGCAACTACCTTTGCAATGAAAAATTTCCTTTGAAACAATGAGTGGCGTCTTGAGCCGCAACAATTATTTTTCCTTTTCTTAATCGTATCGTGTTTCTCGAAAATGCGGTAGCATGGGGCAAAGTAAGGCCTTCTCCATTAGAGGAGGTTAAATTTCTGCTGACGTACACACTAATTTAGGTGCATATTTTATGTGCTACAGACGTCTTTTCACCGGGGGTTAACATCCATATTATTACTGCCGCGGCAGCAGCGCACAGCTCTTTTTTCTTTGTCCGTGATCTAGCAAGAAGTTGAGGAGTACATACAGTACAAGCAGCGCACACGCCAGTACGCACGAATGGCTTCAGTCGTGCTGCGGCGACACGATACTCCAAGTTTGACTAGAGAAACAAAGAGATCCCCGGCGGAGAGGCGAGGTGGCGGAGTCAGCCTTCGCGGGGCCGTCGGTGTGGGACGTCGCGCGGCTGTCGGTGTGGTGTGACAAGCGCGTCGGCCGACATCGCGCAGACACCGACACCTCGCCGATTTCTCGCCGACACCGACGGTTGGGCAACGGTCGGCGTTGGCGTGGTGTGACATGGCCACCGACAGCTCGCCGACATTTTTTGGTCGACCAAATCGGCCGATGGTCGGGCTAGTGTGACCGCGCCTGATGATGCATTTGTATAATAGGAGTACATATCACAAGGGGGACTTGTCCTTCCAAGACGAGCAAACAAAGGGGCTAACTGGAAAAACATAATTACAAAAAATACCGGTTGCGGTTTCACAGTGTGTGCGATAAGCTACTAATTTATCTCTATATAATTTGATGGTAAGTGTAGCACTATTAGTAAAAAAACCTTCCTTCACTGGTTTTAATCGGGAACGAGCGTATCCTTCGCTGTGGATCAGCAGCTAGAGAGTTGAGCTGGTCGCACCAGCCGTTGAATGTCGTCAGCTATAGAGTATTCCGGCCAAACTTTGGCCCTCGATCCGCATGCGAGGGCCGTCAGAAGAACAGGCTGACGAATTGTGCGTGCAAAGAATGGTAATGCCAGCCGAACCGGCGGGAACACACGCTGCTATTTTGCGCATGTGATTGTGGTGTTTAACGCACGGAAGTTACACCTGTTGCATGAGGTGCACCGTAGTGCAGTTCACGGGATTTATTTTGGCCACCTGGGAGCGCTAACGCACGCCGAAATCTCGGAAAGCGGGTGCTTTCTCTTTTCACCTGCACCACAAAAGCGGGTGCCGCAGCGCGGACTCGAACCCGCGTCTTTGGCCGCATTAGCAGAACGTTTTAGCCTCTGAGCCACCATGGCGGGTTGCGGCTGTTGTGCTGTGCTTGCACCGCTGTTTGTTCGTAGGCAGACATCGAGTCGAAGCCATGGCTGCTCGCCTCCGCCTGACCCACACATCGCACAGAATTTTTACGAGTCCTGACACTGCTTGAACGCGTCGTAAATGGGAGTGTGTAGTGAGTCCAGGAACAGGTGGATCAACAATTAGGAGAGAATCGGAATGATAGCGACTAAATTCCAATGCTGGTAGGCAACAAATTGAAAGACAGGTGACCAATGCTTCTGCCTAAGCGATAGCTTAGACGGCTGGCATGGTGTGCGAAAGGATTCCTTGAAACACCATGTTGAGGGCTTCTGAAACCGGAGAAACGGGTGCATGTCGGTTTAAGCCTCAAGTTTGCTAGGTTCTCACGAACGTTCTCTCGCATTTTATATAATCTAATAATTAGTCATTTATTCATTTTTTTTCTTGTTAAGGTAAAAGAAGGCAATGGTAGTGTAGAGATTTTCACGCACCTTGCATATATTAGTTTTTATAATCTTTCCCATACCTTTCATTCGGCGTGCTGCTTAATCAAGATGTAGCTTCGCAGCCCAAACACTAAAAATACTCTCTTTTCAGCAAGCGTACTACCGATGCTTGCTCTGGACAGCGAAACAAAGGAGCGCATGAAAAAAAGTTTCTCTCTACAATGGTGCGAGTAATAAAATCAATAAAGCTAGTGCCACGCGTAATCTGTGAGAAAAATGAGTTTCTCCTATTTCTGCTCTGCTCACTGTGACACCAAATGTTTCAGTCAGTCGCTACATTAAGTGTCGAAAAAAGCCACTGCTTTGAATATTCATTAGTGTGAGGGTGGATCGTTTAGCGCTGCTAGTTTCTTTTTCTTTTTATGGTCAGGGGTACTTAGCAAAAATAGCGGCGCCGTAATACAGCGATTTGGAAAAATAAATCATTTTAAATTACAATATTGTCATCACTGCAGGCGTGCACCATTAACCAAGCACAATGGAAGGCAAAAAAGCTGATAATGAAACAAATTCTGTGACCACTTCCTCAAAAGAAAGAAACAATACAGTTTTCCGCCTGATCCCCCACGGATAGTAGAACAGAAAATTACTGACGGTCGCTTCAATTTCCCGCTGCTGCTGCACGAACAAAGGCATTTATTCTGCAGCCCGTTCGCCCTCCGTATCTTTGTTCACTGCTCATAAAAACACGTCCTGCATTCTGTCTATTGCTGACAATCTGCACATAGGGGTGAGTACTGGGGTTATTTGTTTCTGTGCTTTTGCAGCGGAAGCTGCCATTGCTTTATTGTAGGAGGTGCTTTATCTCGGCCTGCGTCTGTCGCCATCTGCCCATCACTGCGTGGGCGTCACTGGAATCCTGGAGCATGCGCGGCCACGCAAACAGGTGAAAAACAAAACGTGTTAGACAGGCCTGTAGTTCTTGGGGAGTGACACCCGAGGCCTGTGCCTCAAAACTGGGAAGAAGAAACATCCCGTCAAGACCCAGTCTGCACTGGCAACAAAGTATATTTCTTATTTTGGGTTTGTCGCCTTACTTGTTGACCCAGCAGGCGGAAGGGAAATTCACGGTAAAGGATGTCAGAAAAATTGAAATACCTCATTGACCATATGAAGGGCGTGTACCACAAAGGTACGCAAGAAAATAAAAAAATGCGAAAGATTTTTATCTTTCTGCCTTTCGAACATCTAGAACGTACTGTGCCTTCACTAAAAACTGAGGTACAGCGCACTTGCTATGTTTTTTTTAGTTGTTGTCACACATAAGTTACCAATTCTAATAGTTGATTGCGACCACAAGAAAAATCAGCTTTTTATTCTAGATAATATGGTGCAAATATAACCGTAGGACCATAGGGCTAACTATATAGCGGGCTTTTTGCTGGACGGCATCATCAATTAGAACAGTAGATATTTATTTTCGCACAAGTGGATGGCTTTAGACAAAGGCCATCATGTTAAGAATGCGCCGTCCCAATCTGGCTGAAGAACAATGGGCGTCAGTATGCATACCGGAGAAACAGCAGGTCCCCAGCACACGCGAAAACGTCGTAGTAAGAGCTGTCTTGGCTCAAAGTTGACGCGTGGCCATTCATCAGCCAGCCGCTGCCAGGAACCCCACCAGACATTTCTGATGTGAAAAACGCGAAAGAGCAGTTTTCAGATAAGCAAGTGAACAAAAATTGCTGTGCCGCAACGTGGGAAATTTTACAGCTTACAGATGTATGCAGTAAGCCATAACAAGAATAGATGATATTCCGGCTTGGTGTAGCAGGCGGATGTAGATCAACGTATCTGCTTCAGAAACTCCCTCCTTGAAATAAAGCACTTCCGGTGTCCCACTAGTAACTAAAGAACAGGCAGAAAAGGCTCCCCAAGGCGTGAAAAGAGGAAAAGCTGCCGGTAACGACAGCATAACCATGGATATTTTGAAGAAGGGAGGAGATATTGCACTAGAAAACCTTACTGTACTATTTTCGAAATGCCTTAAGACTGAAAACGTGTCCATAGCCTGGAAAAATGCCGACATTGTTCTGATTCATAAGAAGAAAGATTCCAAGTACCTCAAGAATTACAGACCCGTCAGACTACTGTGGGGTGTGTAAAAGCTTTTTACCAAAGTTGTAGTTAACCCCATAGGTGAGAGCAAGATTTCCAGAATCCCAGTGAACAGGCTGGGTTTAGGAAAGGGCACGTAAACATGGGTCACACCCATTTTGTCAATCAACTCATTCAAAAATCCGCAGAATTCACTAAACCCCTTTACATGGCATTTATACACTATGAGAAAGCATTTGATTCCGTACTCGCCGCAGCCGTAATAGAAGCGCTAAAAGACCACGGAGTAGAAGATACCTACAGGAGATTTCTAGAAACATATATAAGGAATGCACAACTAGGATACCCCTCCACAAGCGAAGCTATAAATGTCCGATACCAAAGGAAGTAAGAAGGAAGATACCGTCTCTCCAAAACTATTCACAGCATGTCTGGAGGGGTTGTTAGCAAGCTTGACGGGGAAAACATAGGAATAAGGATAAACGTGGAATACTTGAGCCATTTGAGATTTGCGGATCACATAGTTTTGATGAGTGCGACTGCGCAGAACACGTGCAAGCAATACTTGAGCGCAAACTAAGTCACAAAGCGCGCCCTTGGGACTAAAAAACCTCAATAAACCAAAAGTAATAAAGAATACGCATGCCAAAAGCGTTCTCTTTAGCTTAGGAAATAATACGCTAGAAGTGAAACAATACAACAACCTCGGACACATGGTTAATGCTGACCCCAACCACGAGAGAGAAGTCCGGCATAGAATAGAAATTAATTTGGGAGAAATCGGCGGAAACTCCCAAAAATAAAAGGTAAGCTACCTCTGTCACTCAAAATAGACATCTACAACCAGTGCATATCGCCGAATATAACATATGGAGCTATAACTGAGCGCCTTATTAGACATCTGGAAAGCAAACGTTGGTCGGCCCGATGGGACGTGGAACAGTTTATGTTAGAGGTGAAACCCAGGTACCAGAAACGAGCTACTTGGATCAAGGAAGAAACTGGAGTAGAAGATACCATAGTTCAAATAAAGGAAAAAAAGCACTTAGGCAGGCCATGTACTGAGACAAACAGACTATGGGGGACAATTATGGTAACGGAGTGGATACCAAGAGATGGGTTTAATAGAAGGGGAAGGAGGGATGGAGGGATGAAATAGAAAAATTCGGGGGTACACTGTCTACTGGAGCAGCACGGGAGAGGAGCAATTGGAGATCAACAGGAGAGGCTTTCGTACTGTATTGGGCTTGCGTAGGCTGGTGACAATGATGACCGCCGACCATGGCGATTTAATGCCTTCACGTAGTATGTCAATGGTTGAAAAGTTTGCAAAACATGTACACTTGCGGACACAATTATAGGAGAAAGCGGAGGATATGTTTGACCGTGCTTGTTATAGTTATTGCTTGCCTTTAAATCGCGCCGATGGTATACGTGCCGTGTCTCTTCCGTAAGCCTCGAAACAACTTGTGTTTATCTTTTTTTCTACTAAAACAGTAATTTCCTTTGGATTATGCGCTGAAGTGAGCTGCGGTTGTTATGATTTCGTAACCACTGCCTTTTGTATTTCTTTTATCAAGGCTCTAAGCCCTTTCGCTAATACCCAAAGCAGACCAGCTAATCATTCCCTCATCTGAAATGAAATGAGGAAGGTCTTTTTGCACTGCTATGTAAGCACGCTCCTCACTCTCCCATTTTCAACATCAAAACAATGTCTCTGATCCAAAGGGAGGAATTAGGGCTGTCACGGAGAGAGACAAGAAAACGTAAGGTTGAGAATCATAAATGCGGATTACCGTCAAAGAGAATGTCGTCACAAAATCCCAGTGGGGCGAGCGAGTCGACGCAAAACGAAAATCGTGCCGTTCTTACACAATCAAATTTCCGGTAATAAAAGCGAACACAAAGCCGCTTTCACAATAGGGGCAAAAATTGGGGTTATGACGCGAGGGCTCGAGCTATCATGCTTTCCGCATTCGTATGACTTCATCGCAGTTTCCCTTCTTTCCTTAAGTATATGCCGCATTTCGGGCTGATTCTCATCGTCACCGAATATATTTATTTCGAAACACACCTTGAGATGCGATGTCCTAGGGCTCCACGTGTGCTGTTTTCTGGTTCGTTTTGTCTGTTTTCAGTACTTAGCCTTTTCTCCCGAACGGCTTGCGAAACTCTAAGCTACCCAGCTTAAGCATGAGGGAATGGAACCGATTTTGAGACTCAAGCATTTGAGACGAATCATCGCCTGGTTTGCGCGTTATGAAAGCATGAAGGCGTTCTTTGCGCAGCGGTAATCATGTGTCGTACCTTCTCTGAGTCCTCTCGTCGATCAGGAAGCAGGGGGCATGTTTTATAGCATTTGTTATAGCATGTCTCATAAAATGTTATAAAAAAAAGCGATTCTTTTATTGAGATGACCGCGAGGCACCTAACATTTCCCCTTCTATTTTTCATGGGTTTTTGTGACGTTTGCCGATCTGGTTTAGCTGGAGTGCAGCAAATTTGATTTAAACTGATCGGCGTAAAATCTGTTGTACGTGCTCAATCCCGCTTGCGAATTTTACATGTGTGCTCATGTACACAGTATCTCTGTACAGCACCTGTTGCGGTGGCTCAGTGGCTATGGCATTGTGCTGCTGAGCGAAGGACGTAAATTCGATTGTCGGCCGCGGCGGCCGCTTTTTTGATTAAAGCTACAAGCGAAAACGCCCGTGTGTTTGTCATTTCGGCGCACCTTAAAGATCCCCAGGTGGTCAAAATAAATACGCCGCCCTCCACTACTGCCCCTCTCATCGCCTGTGTAGCGCCGGTGCGTTAAACCACACAATCTTCATCATCAGCATCCGTTATTACTTCATTTGTGTTCATAATGAAAACAATTACAAGTAGGCACAATTGCTCATTCATGTAAATATATTCTAGACATTAGGCACTTCGCAGAATTTTTAACCAGTTATTTTCTTAACCGTTGTTTTTAATTGTTATGTTAGGTTTCTAACCAGTTATTTCCGAATAATTATCTTTATAGCCCACATTTTTATGGTATATAAAATATCACATTCTTTGTCAAGAAATAGGTCTTTTGTAAACCCAGCAGCCTGACTCGGTTTGTTCTGAGGAAGCTCGGTTGTTCATAGCATCGGTACGCACGTATCGCCGTCTGCCCAATGATTCGGAATGCTGTCCGTGCCTGGAAATTGAATGAAGTGGCGGTCGCAAAGGAGCCTTGGAAAGCAACAGATCTCTGCGGCAAAAGTGAAACCGCGAATGTATGCCGCCGGCCTTTTCAAGCACGGGAGCCGTATTTTTTCTTGTTGGCATCAGAAAACAATCTTCGTGGGAAGCTTCCAACAAAATTTTCAGTCTGATGGCCATCATGGTTGCAGAAATAGTGTAAATACCAAGAAACAGAATTATTATGTTTGAGAGAAGTAGAACGGGAACATTTATTCACAAACATCTTGCAATAACACAGATTTTTATATCGCTCCACCTTATTTAGGCGAGACAACCAATTTTTACAACTTATGATTATCATAACTCAACTTATCATTCCCAATACCACTCTCGGATAGCGCTGCAATAGCTACTTTGAGAACTTACGCTGCTTTCTCCCTCACCATAGCATAAGTGCGCCTTATATGGGGCTAAGTTTTATCAAAGGCTGTATTATTATCAGATGTTTTAGGACCAAAGGTGCGGACATGGTTACCGCCGATATCCCTAGAAAAATAATGAGATAGAAATGTCCTTTCGAGAAAGGTAGATTGGGAATCCGGATGTATCATATACAAAAACTGAAACGTGTAAGAAAAATGTCACTTTCGTACTAACACTTCTAGTGTTGCCAGCACTGAATATTGACTTCTTACTCGCAATGTACATTGCAATGGACATGGAAGTTCTAATGAATCAGAGGTACGAAATGAGTACATACACAAAGCATTCTATATAATTGTTTAAAAAACATATTACATACAATAAACAAACATTCATCAAGAAACCATTCAGCTTTTTGCTAGGACATTGTCAGCTATTTGGAAAATTTTAGTCTACAAGCACTAGGTGTGTGAACCACAACAAACCTTTGTTAGCATCTCAAGCCTGCGCACAATCACTGTGCGCAGTAATGTTTTTGACAGCGCTCCATGAGCAAAAATATATCCTCTGTTTGATGCAACACGTTGATGGCGTAAAGGAACAATCGGTAGCATTCCATTCTGTGTAAGTGACTCTAAACCCACACGTTTCGATGCGTGATGCCGCTTGCGAAGAGACCTAAATTTACTATTGCCAATTTGATATGTAGTTCATTAGTTTGTTTGTACAGTCATGGAAAAACGAAATGCGACACAGAAATATAAACCAGTACACACAAATAGCAGGGTTTTTTTATGCAAGCCAACTTGTCGCGTTGCTGTATTACAGTACGAAAGCTCGGGAATGTTTTGTTTCAAATATACGATACCTCCACAATACATGTTCTTTGAATTTTTTTGCGGTTCTCTATTCCTTAATTTTATTCCTTGATTTTAATCCATATTGTTTGGTTTTATGTGTGTCTATTGCCATTTCACTGGTGCATGCCTCTACGAAGACTTTGCTATAGCACTCCGTACGGACGATCCACCAAGGGTAAACAAAGGGAGTGTTCTGCAACTCTGCAGTGCGGCCGCAAGAAGCATAGGTGGTGAGAAAAGGCTACGCAGTAGCAATTTTTAGCACTATCGACGCTACTAGATTTTGCTGGTGTACGCACTGGGTCTGCGCACGCATCCAACTTCGGGAACTTAGCGGGTAATACGGTTCGTTGTAGAATACGTGTTTACCCGCCTATGACGCAAATAAAGCAAATGGCGCTTATTGTTCATCTAGAGTGAATCGGCGCACCATCGTTCCGATATTTTTTCAGCTAATATACTCACGAAGAAGAGACTACGACGAATTTCTATACGCTTGGGCTCAGCAATTGAAAGGAGTTAAGTTCGTGGGAACAGTGCGGAAACGGCACAGCTGCTACTGAAGAAAAATAACATCATACCTTCACTAATCAAAAAGCTGTCAAAAAAAAGTGCACATTGTCTTGATGCCTGGTGCCATAAACTGCTTTGAACCAGAACCCAAAAAGAACACAATAATTTTCAATGTAAGAAACATTTCTAGCTCTGGGAAATGTAAACGCAACGTTAGTTAGCTACATTTACTGCTCAGTAAGTGCAGCGGTAATTACTTTCTTTTTTGCGCTAGTATACACCAAAACACCCACGTTCCTTATTATCTTCAATTAAAACCTCTGGTGGTGTCTCTGTGCTATACCTGCCTGAACCGCTTCGTTATGCAAGAAATGAACTAAATCTAAGCACTTAAATCTGCATGCCTGATTTAAAACGGGTGCTTTATGGCTTCCTTTGAATCAATCTTATATGCATTACATTTTATTACGCGCACGTCCTCCATGGCTCAGCGCGTGTACTCAGCCATAACGGGAATATGTGTCCTGGATGGCTTATGTGCACTTGCTCTCCCCACGTCCCATGCCATCCCTCTGTCACGTGGTATGGTGTCTACAAATCACACACACTAAGGTAACAGTTCTTCCACTACTCGCCACATGCGGAGACAATGTGGTGGCCAGCCACCCAGTTGTTACCCTGAAAAGCTGCTTGAATTACCTTAATTACTCACATGTGTTTTATTTCCCTTCTGCAGCGCGGCCATTTTCCCTAACCGCAAACAATACCACAACAACAGAAACACCCAAAAAAGTAGGTTTTTAATGGGGCATTTAGGGATTTCGCCTTAGCATGTCAGGCACAGATGGACAGACACTCGTGGTTGGTATGGTTGCTCTTTTCACTGTACGCGCCAGCAGTATGCGCGATGTTGAAAAGTTATGGTTGCCATTTCCGTAAAGGTCAGTCACGTGCTAGCGAGCGTTGCAAGTTCAATGAAAGTGAGTCTATAGTAAGCGTTCGCGCGGCGCAATTCGTTCGTCTTGTAGTCTCCAGTACATTTTTCAATAAGCACAACGTAATAAATATGCGGTGCTATTCCGAAGATGTCCGCCGAATCCTGTCCTTTTCTCCTCGGGAAAAAACCAAGATACGCTGAGACAGAAAAAAACGTGATATAAGGCGGCAGACAAATTGCGGGAAACCTGCTCAAAATACCAGGGATGACAGGTGACAGATGACACACACCCAGACTGAACCAGCCGATAACGGTGGTTGTTTCCGGATGCGAATCCCGCCGATAAGTGGAAGAGACAAGACTGAAAAGGTAAGTGGAAACTGCCTTCTAAGACACAGATAAGTGAGCTTAGCCTGTTCTGCGGATTAAATCTCGCCAATGTTCGGGTAGGGATCGAGGAAACCGAGGTCCTATAACCGCAAAAAAAGTGGCAGTAGAGGGAGTCAAATCATAAATAACGAGGTACTGCACAACCCTTCTTCGCCGCATTTCTGCAGTGTTTCTGGATCTCGCCTCGGTGTTCGTAAAGAGGAAGATTGGGAGGCCCGACGACACTGAGAAAACAGTCAGTGCCAACCATTCCTACTGGCCACGCATGATTTGTGCCTTGAATGGACACTATTTTTACTGCCCTTGGAACATACTTTTTCGTTTCCGTCTGAGCTGAAGGAAGCTGAGTACTGCGTCCAAAATATTTCGTTCTTCAAATGCCTTGAGCCAGATGGCGCACACAGGTAGCAGCTCAGCTCACCTGAAGAGGCTCAGCTGATGGGCTTGTAACGATGGCTCAAGAAAGAAAACATAGAAGATGCATGTAAATGCAAGTGTTGCACCTCGAACCACAATGAAACGTCGTTTGCTTGCATTCCGTTTATTACATCCTGAACACCCAGAAGAATCTTTTTTCTTTCTCTTTGTAGCAATTGTCGCTATTCAAAATTTCCTCTTTACAAGGGTTTACATCACACGGCAACGCTCCTGCTGACAAGGCGTAAATTTTTATTGTTGATAACACCAGTTTGTTGCCGGATAATCTCAATAAAACGCCAACATATCTGAACGCACACAAATACACAAGTACCAACGCACATGCACGCACGCACACACACACAATGCCAGAAACCTAAGGCCATGCAAAAATTTTGTGTAAACACGAACTACCGGCCAATTACTGAAAGCGCTCTTGGAGTTTCTACCAAATTGAAACAGCTTCAATTGGGAGCAGCAATGTCAGGAAAGGCCCTCTGTGCTTCGAGCATGTGAATCAGCTGGTGATGACGCAACATATACAGCTTTCCCCGTTGCTAAGAGTACCCTGAACTTTCACATTTCTCGCATGAAGGGAAAACCACAAGTACTGCTCATTCGCATGCAGATGTGATTCGTGACCAGGTTTTGTTTGTGGCGCTTGCTCGTACTGTATTTTAAACAATGAGCACAAAAGCCTTTTCGTGCTTACGTGCATACCTTTCTTCACATACTGTGTTTGAATAATTTCAGAAAACTGTTTTTTACACAACGTCATATAATAATAAAAACGGGAAAAAGTGGCGTCAGCATAACCCGCTACCTGAAAAGTATACAAGTTTTTTTACTGAATTGGGAAAAATCTGTACCGAATTTTTACATCAGCGTACGCTCATATATGACAAAAAACGTTCTAACCAACTTTTTATTAACTTGGTGTGCTATATATTTAACAAGAAACAAAATAACACTACAAAAGTAAAGAAGTTGGAAAGATATGGTGGAGGGGACCATTTGCTCACAAGTGCGAAATTCTTTTATTCAACGTTTTGCATCGCCCCCAGTGTGTGCATCATAAACCGAATATTCGAGCTTAGCGTTTTATACCCTTGTCAGTTTTTTCGGAATGTCTTGAGCTAACAGTAAGTAGAATACAGCAAGTAAATCAATAACCCACTTTAACTCAACACAGAAAAAGTACTCGTCCAAAGCAATAAGCGGATGGACAGAGTCTCGCCCAGTTATAATATTGCGGTGTTCTCACTACTTTGTAATGGGTAAATTCCTGATGCTCATGCCACGGCAAGTCCTCGCCTTGGGTATCTTTCCAGACGTAAAAGCCATAAGCCAAATTCAACTTTATATATACCTTTCATATTCCGCCAAGTTTTACACCACAAGAGTAGCTTGAGTACGGAGAATAAACTATGGCGTTGCATTATATACGTCCTCGCGTCAGACTAGAAGGCACCACGCAAGATAAAGTCGACGATAGAGGCATTCACTTGAGCAAACAAAGGCAGTTTGATGAAAGAAACCGCAAACTTTCGAAGTATTCATTGTGGCATCTTGTAGAAAGCTGCATTGAGCAGCGGTTACATTAACTGCTCTCTTAACCACCGAGCTGGCGCGCTCGAGACAAGATTTAAAATAGCTTGTCCTGTAAACTTTAGAGAGGTAAATGATCTATCAATAATATTCCAGGTGAGAAAATGTCTGGCCAAGACTTCGCACATCCCGCATTTCGGTGAGCGTCGCGTCGCCGCACTTTTCTCCGGTAATTTTTAACGTTTATTTAGAGTTATTTTGTTCCTCGAAGGAAAGGAAACCCTGGAATATTGTTATCGACCATTTTTTGTGTGACATGAAAATAAGGTGTTTTACCTAAGGCTCCGTTATGTTGTCCGTCTCTACATTATCCGCCTTGCATCACAGGCGTCACAGCATCTCATGAGGGCACAACGGCATTACCTCCAGTAAAAGTAGCATAGGCGGTATTCTGCATGGTACCTTACCTAAGTCATTTGAACATTCTATAGACATTTATTTGCAGTTTATGCTTTTTCATTACATTTGGAGGTAGGAAGAGGGGTATTGGAAACGCGTCGGTGAAAAACAGAAGCGCCGGTAGCAGTTCTTCAAAACTTCAGGCTAGGAACCTCTAGCGCCGTTCATGTAATCATCGGCTTGGCTATTCTATCAACCCTTTTCTTCAAGTAGCGGTTTTTGTTTTGTGCGTCCGCCTGTTGTTATTGCTGTTACTCGGCTATTGTGTTCTTCTTGCTGACGCAAGTGGCAACAAGTCAGCAAAGTTAGTTTTATTTAGTTAGAATGGGCGCACTACAAGAAATGGTGTTTTTGTCTACCTGGATGATAAAGGGTCTTGTTTATTTTGGCGTTCGTGCCAACATGATATATTATCTGAATGGACATGGATCATAGCAAGCGGTATAGGCATAGGGAATGATAACAGACAATTGGGTGCTCTTGCGAAAGCAATAGCAGCTATTTCTTGTTTGGCAGATAGAATAAAGTAGGAAGGGATATTTAGGGTGTCACGAAGACTTCTGTTTCAGATACCGTTGCACATACAATGCGGGTGCCAACGCATCAGAATTGCAAATCTGAGTGACGTCAGGAATACAATAAATGTTAACCAAATATGGCTGAAAGATGTACTCTGTGCACACAACTACTTTAGAGGATGATGGTTGGATGTTAATGGCGCAAGGCCAAGTGGGGAAAAGAGCGCCAAAACGGTGGTTAAATATGAGAGGTGAGACCGTAACACTAAAATCAGTAAGCAAGAGCAAAAGTAAAATCAATAAAAGACAGTGAGGACGGCTGTGTATAAGAACAGGTTGTGATCATGCGTGGTATGAAATTAAGTCTAAGAATTTAACTCCTGCAAAATATTTAAAAACGTGCTTGACAGAAAACGTTGGATCATCAGAAAGGAAAAACGCTGGATGTAACGGGATGTGTTGTCTGTAAAGTTGGGTGAAGTGTTTGTGTCGTGTTGTGTCGAGTGCTTTGCATTGGAGTAGTACGTGGATTACCGATAGGGCCTCTCCACACCCGCTACACAGGGGTCCTGGAGATCCTGTGAGCAGGTGGGAGTGTTTTATATGAGTGTGGCGTATCCGTAACCTAGCAATGGCAACTTCAGTGTGTCTGTTGTGTGTGTCAGTCGTTTATGGTCAGAAGAGTGGCTTTATTATGTGTAGTCTGTTGTCTGTCTGTTGATTCCAGAGTGCTTGCCATGTTTCGCGAAGGTGTTGTCTGATGTGTGGCTTGAGGTCATTGTAATGTACAGTTGCTATGTCCGGTGTATTTGTATGTGCAGCAGCAGCCGCCAACTGATCCACGGTCTCATTTCCCACAATCCCAGAGTGGCCTGGAACCCAACACATGACCACCTCGAGATTTAATGCATACACTGACATAAGGGTTTTATACACTACATTAAGAACATCGTTTTTAGAAGACTTGTTGGATGATAATGCATGTACAACACTCAGTGAATCTGTGAAAATGATAGGCTTGGGTATTTCATGTTGGACTCTGTGATTCAACAAGCAAAACTCTATGGGCTTCCGCCGTAAAAATGCTGGTTTTCGAGTTCAGGGTCATGGAGACTCCAAAATTGGGTCCGTGCGCCGCACACGACACAGTAAGGGCAGTTTTTGATGCGTCGCTATAAAATTCTGCACCCCTGTACTTCTCTCGCAAAAACAAGAAATGCAGTAGAATTGCAGTTGTTGGCACTCGTTTTCTATCTATCGCTACAAATGACATGTCACACGACACAGCCCGAAGCTTCCATGGTGGTAAAAGCTCAAAAAGAAGTGTGATTTTCAGGTGTCTGAAAAAGTGACACCAAGATTATACACTTCATCTCTAGCACGGTGTGAGAATGGGGAAGAAATAGATGGGCGATTTAAAGGAAGTTAGGACGTAGTTGTATCAGAGATTACAGGTTTAAAAAGATGGTTTGCCAACGATGAAACCTTAAACGCGTGTAAAAGATCCATGTATGTTCTCTGGCAATCCAACGACCATTTGTCACATTCGACATACAGGCTTTGCACGGGACTAGTGCGAAATGCACCCGACGCAAGGGTAAGCCCCAAGTGCAGCACTGGGTCCAGCATTTTTAGCGCTGTTTTTGTTGCCTACCCATAAACCACATTCCCATAATCGAAGCGAGACCCCCCAAGCTTGTAAAAACTCGCAGGAGTAGGTGCTTGTCCAAACTATAGGACTGGTGAGACAGAACTTTCAGGATGTTCATTGTTTTTAAACATTTATGCTTAAGTTGCTTAATGTGAGGAATGAAAGTTAGTTTTTCGTCCAGCACTACGCCTAAGAACTTTTGTTGCTTCTTTACAGGAATTGAGCCAGCATTAGGTTAATGTCAGGGTCTGGCTGGATCCCACGCCTCTTTGAAAATATGATGCAGGTACTTTTCGTGAGAGAGAGAGAGAGAACAGCATTTTTATTGGCCGGCTAAATTAGTCGCAGATACCAGCCTCCTGCAGGGGAGGCAGCATCTATGACTGCTGGCATTGGAGGGCCTCCATCGCGAACTGAACGGCTCCACGTTGAGAGTTTAAGACTTCCTTGCCCACCGCCTGAGCAAGATGGGGTGGAAGCACGTCTGTTGGGTCCGGAGTCACAGCACATGTCCATAGCATGTGCGCCATAATAGCGACACTAGCACTGTACAGCACACACACATCACTCGGCAGAAGTTCGGGGTGAACGTGTTTCGCCCATACAGGGGTCCACGTCGCACGCACTTGCAATTGTCTGAACAGTACTGCCTCTTGCCTAGAGAGGTTCAAGTCAGGCCCAGCGTATCGTCTCCGGGAGTCCCGGAAGCACTTCAGTACCTCCCCCTACGTAGTAATCGGCTTGAAGTCTTCACCTTCGTCATCATGATCATCCGCTGGAGGAGGGGAAACCAAGCCGGCGTTGCGTCTAGTGAGCGCTCTCGCCATCCGGTCCGCGTCCTCGTGGCGGTTCGTTTCGGGTCCCACTGTGCCCATTTGGGCTGGGAACCACTTGATGCACACAGTTGTCTGTGATGACCGCAGTGCCCCGCACACCCTCACAACACTCGGGTGCACTTTGTTCTCGGCGAAACGCAGGACGGCCGTCCGGGAGTCGCTGAGGACGGTGATGCAGTTAGGGTTGGAGAGAGCCAGCGCGATAGCCAGCTCTTCTTCTTGTTTAGTGGATGATGCCATGATGCTGCCGGCCGTGTAGAGCTCACCGGTGGTGGCTGTGACCACGGCGGCGGCGTACGTGTTCTTGCCGTCCAGGTACCTGGCCACGTCCACGTAGAAGGCCCCGGTGTCGTTGGAGTGAGTGGTTGTAAGTGCCCGCGCTCGAGCGAGCCGTCTTTCGTGGTTCTCCCCAGGATTCATGTGGCGGGGAAGTGGGGCGACCTGCAGCTTGCGCAGTAGGTCCCGCGGAAGCGGCAGCCAGTCTCTACCTTCCTACAGCCTCGGTTGATATCCTATCCTTTGTAGTATTGCCCTGCCCGTTCGGGTCTGCGCGAGACGTGTAAGCTGCGCGGTTTGCTGCGTCTCGACTATATCGCCTAGTGTATTATGCACGCCTAGCTCAAGAAGCCGTTCGTTATTAGTGTGGTTGTAAAGACCAAGTGCAGCTTTGTGTGCCTTGCATATGAGCCCCAACAGCTTTCCACGCTCGAGGTCGGTCCAGTCATGAAAGGCCACGACATAGGCCAGGTGGTTGATAACGAAAGACTGTACGAGTTTGCGCAGGTTGTGCTCTCTCAAGCCAGGGTATTTGGTTGAAATCTTCTTAATTAAGCTTATGGCTCTGGAGACCTTGGAATCCAGTAGCTTAACTGTGTGGCCGTTGTAGCGTAGCTCTTCGATGTGGACGCCCAGGACACGCAAGGTTCTGACTCTTGGGAAGGTAGTACCGTCACCCGCATGGAGCGGTATGTCAGGTGCGTTGTCGGATCTGAACTTGCGGTGTGGCAGTAGTAGGAGCAGTTCTGACTTGGCTGGGGAGCACTGGAGGCCCGTGCCTTGCAGTTGGTGTTCAACGACATCGATGGCTTGCTGCAGGGACGCCTCAATCTCGCCGTCACTGCCACCCGTCATCCAGAAGGTGATATCATCGGCATAGATCGTGTGTTTGACTTTTGGGAAGGCGCGGAATCGTTCGGCCACTCCAATCATGTCTAGGTTGAACAGCGTCACCGAGATCACGGCCTCCTGTGGTGTGTCTATGCTCCCCAACGTCTTGGTAGGTAGCTCCAGATCCCCTGCCACGATGGTGGTGGTACGGGCTGTGAGGAAGGCCTTGATGTAGTTGAATGTGCGTTCTCCCGTGTTGAGGTGGGATACTTGCTGTAGAATCGCCGAGTGGTGGATGGTGTCGAAGGCACTCTTCGAATCGAGACCGAGTATGGCCCGGTTGTCCAAGGGGCTTGTGGTCGTCGACGGTTTGTCATTGATCTCGTGCTTGATGAGGAGCATGGCTTCCTGTGTGCTCAGCCCTGCCCGGAATCCCAGCATGGTATCCGGGTAGAGGTTGTTTTCTTCCAGGTAGTCTTGCCACCGGTAGAGCAGCACGTGCTCGAGGGCCTTGCTGATACACGATGCTAGTGAAATCAGGCGAAGGTTCTCGATGCTTGGTGGTTTGCCGGGCTTGGGGATGAGTATGGTCCGTGCCTCTTTCCACTTGCGGGGTAAGGCTCCGTTTCGCCAGCAGTGATTAAAGAACTTTGTCAGTGCTGTGATTACCCCGTCGCTGAGGTTGCGTAGCGCCTTGTTAGAGACACCGTCGCGTCCCTCCGCGGACTTGCTGTTGATCTTCTGTAAGACCGCTCGTACATCCCATTCTTCAATGTCTGTGTCGAGCTTAGGGTTGGAGTCGCCCGTGTAACTCGGCAGAGGAGAGGGTGGCATTGCCGGTAGATACTTGTCGTTGAGGCGCTTGCACACCTCGTCGTCACCTAGCTGTTATCGAGCTTTGAGCAAGGTACGTGCCAGGGTGTGTTGTTGCGTGCCCTTGGTTTGACTGTCGTCCAGCAGGTGACGGAGTAAGTGCCATGTGCGACTCTCATGTATTGGACCATCTGCCTCCTGACAGATCGCATGCCATTGTTGGCGACACCGCACGGCACAGTGCTTTTCCATTTCTCGGTTGAGTAGGGCTATTCGCTTGCGGAGCTTGCAGTTATGCCGCTGTCTCTTCGATCTTCGCTTTAGTGAGTTTCGTGCCTCAAGTAAGTGCGCTACCCGGCTGTCCATGTTGGGCATGTCGTCCGTCGTCTCTAGCTCCATGGTAGCTCGCTGGGCCTCTGTGAGTAATGCCTTCGTCCACTCTTCTATGTCGTCGATGTGGTCAGGAATGGTCTCCAGGTTGGTACGGAACTTGTTCCAGTCCATGAGGTTCTGTGTTCGTGGAGGGGCAACGTGACTGTTGAGAGGGATAATGTTCTCGATTACACAATGGTCACTGCCGAGTGTCTCCAGGGTGTTTCGCCACCGCACTTTGTGTTGTTGCTGAAAGCCAGGTCGGGGTTGGTGTCCCGTTGTACGGACGTGCCGTGCCTGGTAGGAGAGGATATGTCATTGATGAGGTGGTAGCTGGCGTCCTGGGTCTCCTCCAGGAGGTTCCGGCACTTCGCCGTCGTGCGCTGGTAGCCACATGTGGTGTGTTGAGCATTGAAGTAGCCACAGATCAATGTAGTATTGTCCCCCGCAAGCTGCTTGATCTTGCGAATAAGGGTGCCGTAGCGCTGTGATGAGTACTTAGGCTTGGTGTAGATATTAGTGATGTAGATGTGCTCCTTGTGCTTCCTGTTCCTCTTGCCGACGGCCACTTCAATCGTAAGATGTTCGGTGTTCGTCGTATGCTTGAGGTCGTGCTCCAAGTATACAAACTCGTGGGGTTAAGTTAAAAGCCATTTTGATCTGCCCAGTGAGAAAGCTAATTACGCCAAGCTGCACTTGGCGTTCATAAATGGACAGATAAGATTTGAACGGTATCTGCACATCATCCACATACATACATATAATAAGAGATTGTCGGTCGCAGTGCCTTTCCCAGTGAGTTCATCTTTACAATAAACAATGCGCAGCTCAAAACTCCCCCCTGAGGCACACCATTTTCTTTTACGTGAATCCGAGAAAGCGCAGAGCCGACTCTCACCCTAAATGTTCGGTCACACAGGTAGCTTTCTGGAGTATTAAACATGTTCCCTGATATTCTAAAAGATTTCAAATCTCTGAGGATGCCATAGCGCCATGCTGTATCATATGCTTTTCCGATATCGAAAAATACAGTCATGCAATATGGCTTATGTAGAAACGCATCTTTTATGCAAGATTCTAGGCTCACAAGTTGATTGTTGGTGGATCGCCCCACCCTGAAGCCTGCCTGGCAGCTGTCGAGGAGACCATTGTACTCCAAAAAGTACACCAGTCGTCTGTTAACCATCTTCTCGAGCAGCTTACACAGGCAGCTTGTCAGGGCGATGGGACGATAACTTGCCAGAGAGGAAGGATCCTTCCCGTCTTTCAGAAAAGCCACTACGATGGCCTCCCTCCATGACCCTGGAAGGTGCCCGAAAGAAATATTTTGTTGTAGAGGTGAAGAAGGGTTTGATGTGTGTCTGCGTGTAAGTGTTGCATCATAGTGTATGTAATGTTGTCTGCACCCGGAGCTGAAGGCTTACAAACACTGAGTGCGATCTTCAGCTCATGAAGTGAGAAGGGGGTGTTATAAGATGAGGTGCACTTATTAATATCTCGCAAGAACTTCTTCTCAGAGGATGTTTTGTGTTTTATGAAAGTGTTGGCGTCGTGCACTGAACTGGAAACATGTTCGAAGTGTTGTGCAAGTTTGTTAGCCTGGTCTTCGAGTGTGTCCCCTGCTGTACTAACCATGGGCAGGCTGTTTGTCTGTTGTCCTTTTAGTTTGCGTATTCGTATCCAGACATTGTGTGTGTCAGTGTAAGAGTTGATGGAAGTGAGAAAGGTGCGCCAACACTCCCTTTTCGCCTCACAACGCACTAGCTTTCCTGAAGCCTTTGCCCGTTTAAAAGAAATGAGGTTTTCTGACGTGGGATACCGGCGAAGGACACCCCACGCCTTGTTCTGGGCCTCTCGCGCCCGCCTACAGTCCTCATTCCACCACGGCCTCCTTTGGTGGCGCGGAGCACTGGAGGCGTGGGGAATGAACTTTTCGGCAGCGTTGAGGAAGTGCGCCGTGATGGGTTGGGCTGATGCCTCCACGTGTAGGTGTTCTATGGTTGTGTGGTGTAGTTTCGATGTTTTTGTGAATATACTGCAGTTTGCTTTTGATTCTTTAAACCTGTTATGGGAAGATGGACTGCATGGGCCTTTACCTATATATGTTAGGGAAGTGGGGAAGTGGTCACTACCATACGGGTCAGTGCCCACGCCCCACTCAAAAAATGGAAAGAGAATTGCAGAACCAATCGCCAAGTCGAGATGTGAGTATGCATTATGTCATAAGTTATGGTATGTAGGCTGTTTTTTGTTGAAAAGGCATGCTCCTGAAGATGGAAAAAATTTATCTATCAGGCGACCTCGGGCATCCGTTCTGGAGGAGCCCCAAAGAGAGTTGTGTGCATTAAGGTCGCCTGTTAGGATGTACGATTCGGGCAGCTAGTCGACCAGCGCCTCGAAATAAGAGTTCGAAAGTGCATGATCAGGAGGAATGTATATAGAGCATACCGTTATCAACCTATTAAATATTATTGTGCGGATTGCTACAGCCTCAAGGACAGTGTTTAAAGAGAGAGGGTGTCATGCTAATGATTTCTGGGTGACAATGGCCACACCTCCTGAAGAGTGTGTGAAGCCAACCCTGTCCTTTCTGAATACCATGTGACTATCTAAGAAATTTGTGTGATTGGAATTCAAATGTGTCTCCTGAAGACACATCACACTTGGCTGGTTCGAATGCAAAATCTCATGGATATCATCAAGATTTTTAAAGAGGCCTCAACAGTTCCATTGAGTAATATTTTTTCTTCCTATTACGGTGACTTAGAAGCTACTGAAGTCGGTGTGTATGTGTGCTCTTGTTTATTTCGGGGCTGTCACTCTAGGATTTGGCTTTTTGGGTCTTTCTGCTGGCTTGGCCGTCTCAGGCCGCTCCTTGCGGTGCGTTGCAGGCAAGAACGGCGCCACGTCCATCTCGTCCTCAGATGTCCGGGGGGTGCCCGTCGAACCGGGCCCCCCAGACTTGGCCCCCTTTCGGGAGCCCATCGTTTGAGCCGCCACCGTCGGGGGTGCCAGAGGTGGCACGGGCGGTGCGGTGATGGTGGGAGCTGGTGCGGGGCACGTGGTGTCCACGACGGGGAGCAGAGGCGGGAGCGGCGCCGGTCCCGACTGAAGTGGTCTGCACCACAACTGCTGCTGCCTCAGCAAGCGGCGTGGTGCCGGGTTGGACTGCGTGAGGAAACCCAGGGGGTGGGGGGGCGGTGGCGGGACCAGGTCAGGCTCGCTGAACTGGGTCCCTGTGGACACCAGATGCCGCTCCGCCCCCCGGCGAGCTGCGTCGGCGTACCTCCCCAGGGGAAAGAGGCGAACCTCTTTCGCGCCTCTGGGAAGGTAAGGTGCTCGTTTACTTTCACCCTGATGATCTCCTTCTCCTGCTTTTATTTCTCGCATGTTCTAGAGTAGGCCCCATGGGGTCCTTGGCAGTTACCACAGATGAGGGTTTGCGATGTGCAGTTTTCCGTTGCATGATCATGTTGTGCACACTTGGCGCACGTTAGTTGACCATGGCAGGCGGTAGTGCCATGCCCAAACCGTTGGCACTTGAAGCAGCGCCGCGAGTTGGAGCGGTACGGCCGGACAGAACAACGAATGAAACCTGCTTTGATGGATTCGGGGAGTGTTGAACGGTCAAATGTCAAGATTATATGCTTTTAATGATTTGCTTATCCTCTCGCCACATAGTGATGCGCCTCACTGCCGTCACGCCCTCGCCTTTCAGACCTTCGAGCAGATCGGCTTCCGTATCATTTATCAGATCTGGCTCAGAAATCACACCCTGAGAGCTATTGAGGCTACGGTGGGGTGTGACACTGATGTCCAGATCGGCCATGCGATTCTGGGTCAGGAGGCTTGTGCCTTGCTGGTGAGTGTTCACCTTGACCAGGCCTTCGCCGGTTCTCAGTTTCTTGGCTTGGAAAGACTTGCCCAGGATGCCTTTAAGGAATTTCGCAATAAGGAACACTGAGTTGGAGGACATAAGATTTCACTTGTCAAGACATTCAACAATCAAGAAGCGCGGGTAGTTATCTGGCGTTTGGGGTGAAATTGTGGGCGAGGGTGAGAATGAAGCTTCGTTGTGGCCCCTTTTCGGGGGCCGATCACGTTTGGGGGGGGGGGTTAGAAAATGCCATATGATACATTGGAAAGCAGGGAGACGGGGGTACTTTCTCCTTTGACCTTACCCTCGTAGTCAAAGAGGTCCCGGAGCTCCCTGTCTGGTAGACAAGCAGGGAGCCCATCGGCTGGGGCTTGACCAAGGCTCCAACTGCCACCGTTTACGGCTTCTATCCTTCACCTTTAAACACCTCGCCCCGGCTAGACACAGCTTATGTTTGGGAGCTCGGGGTCCGCGGGGTCGCTGCTCACCGTCACCATGAATACTCAAGGTGCCCCGTGCGGGGCACAACTATTTTAGAGCAGTAGACAGTTTGAGAACGTGTATCTGCGTTTGAAGTAGTATTGCTTATCAACAAGTGACAATAAACAGTTTTTCTCGTATCTTCTATTTCAAGCGGTACACTGCGTTTGATTACGTATGAATTTTCGAAACTGTGATCGATTGTCAAGGCGTGTTTGTCAGAGTAATATAAATATGGGAAGAAGAAACGCAACAATAGAAAATGATGATTAATTTACAATTCAAAATAAGCCTGGTATGCACAAAACGTCCATTTTTAATAAACATAACGGGAATTTGTTCACGAGCATAGCATCCTTATAACTTTTCTTCATCACTCAGCATGGCAGGGTATCATGATTAACTAGTTATTTTGCACAAAAATTCGGTGCACAAAATACTTCACTCGATTTGCATTATTTGTTCCGCCAAAACCTGCTAAAAGGAAACACATAGGCTTTGGACGTTAACTTCAGGCAGGTGCGCCTCGTAGGCTTTCCGGTACAGATGCAAGAACCAAACGAACAAATATTGGAAGAGCAATTCTTTGTCAACTGAAATCTTCATAAATTAGGAATTGCATCTCAAAAAGACGCCAGATCAACGGCGATCCACAAACTGCTTCATCGGTTTGTTGTGGACGGGTCAGGCGCTGTTACTCGAAAGAAATTCTTAATGTCATTGGTTTTATGCGTCTGAGTCAGCATCTATGTGGATAAGTTCCTCTCGCCAAAAAGCAGGACCGATTGATTGATTTCATAGTAGTGTTTAAAGCGCCGACGCAGCGCAGGCGATGAGGCGCGCCATAGTGGAGGGCTCCAGATCAATTTTCACCCCCTGGGGATCTTTCACCTGCACCGAACTCTCCTACACATGGACGTTTTTGCTTTTCAGCTCCAGCAGAAAAGTGGCCCTCGCTGCCGGGAATCGAACCAGCAACCTCGTGCTCAGCAGCGCAACGCCTTAGCCACTGAGTCACCGCGTTAATCCCATTTCAGCGCTGTGTTCCATGTGGCGGCAGTCCGGCACTGCCGAACGGCCGAAAACGGACAAGAGGAAAGTTCAGGTGCTTTTGCACGCCAGGGGAAAACTCAAAAGAGTAATTCTGCGTGCAAATGCGCGTTTTATGAGATCTGCCGTAAAGACAATCAGAACCATTATTTAAACTTTCGGTACATTAATCTTGGTTTAGGATTCAATTAGCTTGGTTATGAAGACAAACGTTTCCTCCAAACCGCTTGCCTCCATACGCTCTATGGATCAAAATTGTAGTGCGGAATAGTAGTTTGAATTAACTAGAATTCATCGACTCACGCGTTTTTTTTTAGTAACATCTGTCAGTATCATCCACATCCGAAAAATGACGATTACTTTCTGCAGAACGGCGATTTGAGTGTTCTGCACTTAGTAGGTTAACCATGCATGCGTCGAATAAAGCGCTCATTTAAAGCGGGTGGGTAATTTTTCACCGGCCTCCAAACCATCTACAGTGCGGGAAAATATCACGTGCCCACTGAGTATACTAAGCGCCCCGCCGGGCAGCAGTATTGAAGGTATTCACTTCCACCTGCATGAGGCGCAATTGTGGTACCACGAGGAATGTATTGGGGGCACTTGGGGCAGCTGCTGTCGGGGATCGGCCATTATCTGAATTAGTTCCCTTTCGTAAAGATGGTCGTGTGTGACTGAAGGTAAAAGTCCTACTTCTAATAAAACCTATCCGCACGTATTTTGAGCCTTTTACGGGCTGTAAAATGAACCAGTTAAAGAAACGGCACACACCAGCGGCGATTTCATTGATGGTTCACGCTACTGTACCATGGCATTAGCGCTTTGACGACTCTTAACATGGTGCATGCGGTTCCCTTCAACACGGCTACATCATCATTTACGCGATGATGTACAGTAATTACCATGCACAATTTTATATTTACAACTGCGATATAAAATTTGAAGTCGCTGTGGGAGACGGTAATAAAATTTCATGGTAGCTTTAGAAGACGCCTATGAAAACACAAAAGCCGTGCATTAAAGATGCAAAAGCTCCTTATGGATAATTTGCGGAGTGTGCATAAGCCCCTTTTTTAGCCTTTCATCTCGGCAGACAAACATCTACGTGCTCAACGCCTCTGTAAACTACTCCAAAACTCAGTGAACTCACAAAGTCATAATCACAAGCACTTATAGTTAGCAATGGGACTAGAGTCAAAGAACGTTGACAAGAGAACGTGCTTATACGTAATAGCACAGTCCCAAAAATAACTGCGCATACTCATAACATAAATATAATATTTGCGACCAAAGCCCATCGTATTAGACCTTAGAGACCGACAGGAAAATATAGCCCCAAACTACACTCGCTTGCGCATTGAAACAAATCTAAACAAAAATACGTACTCACTCTCCTCCACCCCCCCCAAAAAAAAACTAATAAGAAAACACGTTCGTCCAATATTCCGCCTGGACAGGTAGGATTAAATGTCCGACAGAGCATGGAACATACAAATTTCCAGTAAAAAAACGCAAACAAAATGCTTCCCCACGAATAAAAACGTGGTTGGAACAAGGAAAAGGAAAGAACGAAACCATTTCGCTCGGGGAAACAAGTTTCAACATTCGTCAAGCCTTCCGGGTACATCTCGCTCGCTATAACGTTCGTCTCCAGTAAGCTAAATAAACTTGCAGGGCTTTTTCTAGTTATTACACGAATCAGCGAAAGTAACGAAAATGGGAAACTACTGATCCTGCGCGAAGGTGGAAAAAGGTGTATGAAACGTAGCGCAATATATTTGCCCGACAACGAGGTTAATCTCAATCTCTCTGCGCGTAAAAAAAATTATTTTCGGGAATAAGGTTGTCCTGCAGCTGAGCTGCACTTCCTACGCACCATTTCGCCTAAGCTCATTACCATGGACGAAAGCGCCAAAGAAAGGTCGAGAGGGATAACGTTGAACATGGGCTTCGGGATCACAGCCTTAAGTTGATCAACACGCTGAGTATCGGGGGGAGCATGCAAAGGTCAAAGGGTCGTCAGCGGAGCAAGCTGAGACTACGTGAAGCTTTCGGAAACGCGTACCAAACTTACATCGAGCATACCTATTAGCGGCACCTGCGACTATCTAATGTCCGGGTTAAAGCAGAATTTTCTTATGTATCGTTAACGGCATACGCGTAGTCAGCTAGCACGCACAGCCTCGTGTTTTAGGAAGCTCAGACGCCATTTATTCAGGGCCTTTCCCACTGTCTATATTGCACTTACTACCCTTAGACTTTACTCTTTTATTGCTCTGCATTTCTTCCGAGAAAAATGTTGCCTACAGCAACACCACAGTGAATGTGTTGCGCCATACGGTGCTGTTCGAGGAATAAATGGAGTGGGACAGCTTACCATGGCATTTATTAGAAGCTTGTACAGCAGAACATTGAATAAGAAAATAATTTTTCAGGAATATCTGAGGCAGGGGGTGCAAAAGTTGCGTGGTGACAAAATATGCGTAGTGGGATAATATTCGTTCCGTAGCGTAAACCACTATGGACTTTGGTTGAATTCCCATTCCAAGTAACAAAGTTTCAAAACCTCACAATATGGTAAAATAAAGTAGTCCTTTCACGAGTGGGCTGTTTTTTTGTCCCTAGGCCGGCAAACCTCAGTAGAGTCGAACAAGCTGTTGTAGTTCACGAACTAGCAAACATTGTTGGTTTCGGTGTTTTTATGCAGTTATTTTCTTTTGTGTGGGGAGTGCGAATATTCGAAAATTTCGAATATTACACCAATAATAATTATGTCATCATCGTATTCGATTCGAAAACTATGTATTCTAAACATTTTGAATAGCAGGCTATATCGAATATTTGGATTGATTTGAATGGGGGGACCTGGCTTTCAACTTCGTAAAAACGACAAAACATCGTTTTTTTTTAAAGGAACATATTCGGTATCTGTATTTTCTATCCTTTGCGTTTTCGAAGTTTTCCCTCCTAAAACCATCGCAAAGCGGCATAAAAAGACTTTTCCTAGCTGCAGTGTCGAAACGCCAGCGCAAAAGGGCGAAAGCACGCCAATTTTTGGAGCACTGTATCTCCGCAACGGTGTCACTGGGCGCGGCAATTTCGGTACCATTAGACGTGGCGTTAAAATACTGTTCCTAGCTACAGTGTCAAAACTTCAGCGCAAAATGACGAAAAATGGCAATTTTTGGAGCGCTGTATCTCCGCAACGGTGCCAGCGGGCACGTCCATTCTGGTACCATTGGATCGGCCAAGCGATCCTCTTTCCCGTACCGGCTATCTCTTTTATCTTCGTTTATTCACAACAGCACGAACGGCAGAAAAATACGGACGCTCAACGGAAGCCAGCAATAAATTCTGAATTATCATCAAAAGCCACAAATAAATAAAAAGTTGGTTTTGAAAGCAACGTCCTCCCTTAATTGTTCGATTTTCGATTCGATATTCGAAGATAGATATTTGTATTCGATTCGTATTCGAAAATTTTGATATTCGCACACACCTACTTTTCTGACTTTGGGATTGATTACCAACAGCAATAACATCATGCACAAAATTTTACAGCACATTGGGCGGGCATAATTTTTATCGCTCAAATATTCCGCAAGCAGCGGGGAAACGATGCTGTGCTAATAACTGGGCTAAGTAGAATAATGTCCCTTTAGAATTTTGCTTGCAGCCGGAAGGAATGGAAAAGGGAACTTTTTCTTCCATTTCAGTCTGGCAAAAGTGTTGAGTAAAGCGTGCTAGCCGCGACGCCTGCTCCCACAACAATGAATGAACATTCATTTTCAAATCAAGTAAAAAATTAAACGAAGAAATCACCCGGCAAATTTTGAAATGGTGTCCACTGCCCATAAATTTAATTATCTCCTTTCGCTTTTGCAGTTGTTTTTGTGCTTACAGCGATTACTACTTTTTAGTGCGAACCAGTATGCCGCTCCCATCCAAGCAAGTTTTCGTGGCTATGTCAGCAAAAAACTATCATCATTAAGAAGGCAAGTACATACCTATCCAGGCAGACTGGCAATACCGGTAAAAATTACGGTTGTGTAAGATATTCCGAAAGCAAAAACACCAAGCAGCATAAAAATCACGTAGTGACGTCACCCGTTTTCATATATAACAAGCGAGACCGGTATCGCAAACCTCTATTACCCAAGCAGATTTCTGAGGCAACGTCAGCAGATAATGATGATCATTAGGAAGGCTTCCACAAACTCACTGAGAGGCAGGCACATACCTAGCCAAGGGGACTGGCAATACCGATAAAGGTTACTGTTGCGTGAGCTACTTCGAGTGCAACAAGCACCCAATAGCATAGTAATCACGTAGTGAAGTCACCATGCTTTCATATAAAACAGGGGAGACCGGTATAGCACCACTTTCACTTCATTCCAGGCTACCTTGGGTGGACCACGGAGAGTAAAGGCGCCATAAGATAATCGAGAAGACGAAGAAGAACATAAATATGCCGTGAATGTCGCTGTGCAGTAATATAAACTGTAGTTAAGGACATATCACTTGTCTCTGGTTTCACTGTTTGTAGAGCCATGTGAGAGAATTCAAGTGACGCGGCATTTGTAGTCGTTATGGGTTTCGTTTACAGCGTCACAGTCCAACCACATGTATAGCGTGGATTGGAGCGCATTTCTTTCCGTGTCTGCCCCTCTCGTCCACTGCCCCCACAAACGGAATCCTGCGTAAGCCGCTGAGGGCAAGCTTCAAGACTTCGATAGCGCTTAGCCACACGACATTTTTGTTTAGAAGCTTACCAAAGGCAGCAGGATTGGAAGAATCAGCAAAATAATGGCCTTCACTAAGGATTTACTCATGATGTTCTGTCTAGCCTGGTGCATAGTGCATGTTCTTCAGCGAAACCTTGCACAGAATTGCACAAACGAAAGCGCTGCTGGCTCCAATCCAGTTGGTCGTGGCTATTGTTAGTCGGAGTGGTGTGTCCTCACTTAAAATAATAGGCTCGTTTTCATACACACCCTTTACCTCTTTAGAGGGTATTGCGAGATGGATAGTGCATCAGAAGCGGCGAAAATTGTACTTCCATAAGGCTTGGAAACTTTATTAAATTAACGTATATTGAAGCAGAGCAGGCATGTACTATATTGCTGGGAAGGAAAACGGAATTTATATGTTTATTATGTAGAGAGAAGACTTGTGCTATCCACGTTTCGTGATTGATGCGCTGCATGAACGACCGTGTGTAGAGTTGCCAACATAGTTGGTAGGTGTAAACCGTCGGGTCAAATAAATGATGGCATAACAAACTACAACCAGACCTTGCGCAAAGTTAGTTCAGAAATCCCGTGGATCCTTGTTTTCATCCGAGCGAGTTTAGGTTTTTGACGTGAAAATAGCGTGTTTTATAAAACAGGGGAACTCTTTTATTGCCTTCTATTCCATCTTCCAGACTGATATAAGCATTCACTTGAAACGCCCACTACGGCCAAGAACTAAACCAAAAATCTCCAGTTTTTAAGAACACAGGAACATCAGGTGCAACATTTTACACCAAAATAAAGCCGTAAATAGCCGTGTAAATGAGAAAAGGCGCTGTAGACGAAAAAAACCTGGAGAGCCACAAGAAAAGAAAATGTAGGACACATTGCTACAATACTTATGTTGGGAGTGGCCAACCTGACAGAAAAAACGCACAACAAAACGCTTTATGTAAATGTGCAAATCAATACATCAGCTTGGAATACGACCCGAACAAAACGTATTCCACAGAACCTCGCAATGCGATAACCCAGCGGCGCGGACTTAAATATCCACCACATCAGCGATATAAATTTTGTTCAAGTCTGGTCAAAGCAATGAAAGAAGCCCGAACAGCACAACAAAAAACGTGATCAATACAGATCGAATGTAAACTAATGCACTCTTGCATGGCACCTTTTTGAAATATGGCAAGCTGCTGTGCCTGGAATACTACAGCGGAAGCGAAGAAGCAGTTTCTGAGGAAAGGAACTGCGTGATGGAGAGACAGAGAAAGGCACAGAATAGCTCTTACTTTTATAAACGTGAGCCTGCACAGTCCCCATTTTCCAAACGACCTCGGGGAACGTTCTAAAGCCTTCGTCTGATGTAGGCCTCTTACTGCTTTTACCCTCCACCGGTATGTGCAGCTGTGGTATTCCAACTTACCGTTGGGAGTTTTTGAGTCAATGGTTTTTTTAACGAAAGCTTCTTTGAAATGATGTAGAGGGATACCAGAGTGAGAAACGAGTTCCCGTACGGTACCCGGTGTGACTGCGCCAGCCCAGAGGGGGCGAACCGGCCTTCATAGGAGCCCAGGTGCATGAAATATGCACCGGTAGCTGTCGCCGGCGCTCATTCTGCACACCACTGAAACAATCTACAGTAGAACCCCGCTCTGACATTCCTCAGTGCTGCGTTTTTCCGGCGCTACTTTATTTTTTTGTCTAGTCCCGGCGCAGCTCACATAGAGTCCTATGTAATAAAATCCTCGGTGTTACGTCATGGCTGAAAGTATGTTCCCGGATTAACCCGCCGTGGTAGCTCAGTAGCTAAGGCGCTGCGCTTGTGAGCCCGAGGCCGCGAGTTCGATTCCCGGCCGCGGCGGCCGCTTTTCTCATGGAGGCGAAAAGCAAAAACGCCCGAATGGAAAGCGCTTAAACTTTGACTGGTAAACAAGGGCGAGAAAAACTACAACACAGGACGAAGCGCAACACAGGATTGCGCTTCGTCCTGTGTTGTAGTTTTTCTCGCCCTTGTTTACCAGTCAAAGTTTAAGCGCTTTCCATTCAAGCTATGCATAACCAACTAGCCCCAACAGATGCCCTGTTAACGTTAAAAATGCCCGTGTGTGCGAGATTTCAGCTCACGCTAAAGAACCCTAGGTGGTCAAAGTAATCCTGAGCCCTCTACTACGGCGCGACTCATCGCGTGCGTTGCGTCAGCGCGTTAAACTCTACAATACAATCAAATCACGTTCCAAGATTATTCGTCGCAATCTCACAATCCGAATCCGCCCAGGCAACGTGCGAGGACAGCCATTTTGACATTTGACGAGCCTTGGTCACGCTTGGCTACGAAACTGACTGCATATACCCGCATAAGGGTGCGCACGCTTGAACGTGCTACCGCGGACTTCTTCGTGCCGTAATGGCGTCTTTAAAAACGGGAGGCCCTTTTTCTTCAGGAAAACCTTGACGTACTGAACGCAGTAGACAAGCAGCCAGCGCGGAAGACAGTCGACATCGCAAGGGACCCTGCATTGCCAGGCGTGATGTTTTCCAGCGATCGCAAAAAGCAATTTTACATTCGCGAGTTTTTTAAGGTTGTAAAGGTAAAGTTGCAGAAATTCATGACCGCAAGTCAAAGCTACACTGTTTTCCTCTATTTTTGATGGTTTTCTCATTGCTGCGTTTTCCTGGTTTTGACGCTTTGTTTACCCGGTCCAGTTGAGAACGTGTGAATGAGGTTTCGCAGTACTTGGAAACTCTGGAATTTCGTCAAGAAGGGCCAGGGTTTGGGCTAGTTGGTGTCCAATATCTGTTTTTCCGCTCACAAAAAAATAGATGGACAGACAGGGCAAAGGCATGCGCTAACTTCCAACTGCCTTTATTATACAAGGACCAAATCCAGACGTTGGTTGGGTTATGTATGCAAAATAGTACAGCAGAAGATAAGAACGCAATTGTTTCTTGCGGCATCCAGCTATTTTTCAATTATAAATGGCAGCTTTTCGAGGAAGCCATATCGAGGACCTGCAAGACGTCTGAGGATTTTGGACATCACAAAAATTCACATACAAAACTTCATCACTTAAGCGGCCAGGGAGATATCTCCGTTGATCAAGATCTAAAGGGATGTTTGGAATTATACGCAGTGTAATATACTACCGCAAAGGCCTGCTCGGTTTCGTCTTGTGTTCTTGTGAGTAAAAGCTATCGCAACACCAGGATATACGCCGCCTTGAGGGCTAAAGGAATGCTGGCATTTTTCTAGAGTTTTCTAAAACGGATCGTGCGTGGTGTCGTCCGTATAGAGTGTGACATGGCGCAATATCGCTGGGCACAATTTGGGTGGCCGTGTGTGATATAAACAGCAGAGGACCCAACACGGCTCCATGGGTAAGGCATTGTAAGAAGACACGGCTGTCGCCACACACATTAACAGTCCCCCCCCCCCCCCCCCCCCCCCCCCGAGAAAGTAGCTCGAGGGTCATGGGTAAAGTTTCTCTCCAAAACCCAGAGCGGCTAGGAATAAAAGAATAGCCTCACAAAAACACTGGCACGTATTGCACTAGTCCTGCAAGGCTGGAGGAACAGCAGAGCTGACGGCCACTCTCCCTTCGTCGGGGACCCGACTGCTGCATCTCACATTAACTTCCGAACTACGTTTCTGATGACTGGCAGGCCCGGATCATTTCTTCCGAAGGCTCTCACATCGCTCCCAAAGCGGACCGCGTTAGCACGCGCTGGAACCCGCGCCTGTTTCCAAAGTAAATTCCCGCCCTACGAACCCAAAGGAAATGCTATACGCCCGCAATGCGATCATAGTTAAATCGTATATACGCCAGTTTCATAACCTCACGGACCCAGTTTCTTTTCGGACTAGGGGAAGCGTTTTTTGTGCCTTAACGGTCACAACTGTACCCACAGTTCAAAATGGTCACACAGACACCGATCTATTCCAATGGTATAACAGATACCGACAAACCACAAACTGGCTGTAGGACGTATAAAACGGGGTTCGCGTTGAACTATTGAATGTTTCCCCTCGCCGTCAACTGCCAGGAAGATGATAAAGAATATTTAGATTCATTCACCACTCCCATATCCTAGCCAATCCCAGGGAGTAGGTATGAGCATCTTGCTAGTACCACCACCACCAATTCCCAAAAGAAACGTTCCTGTTCTCCATCGTCGCTAGACCTCGGCCGGAATCCCGTGTGCCTCAGCACAGAAACAAATTGTGATATTTAAAGAGACAGTCGTATTAGAGACACTAAACAACTATAACACTCGAAATCACCTTTTACCATTGCCGGATGAGGGAAACTAAATTACTCTGCTAGAAACTAAATTATGCTAGAATTGCGTGGCACTGTGACCGATCCGAAAGAGGTAAGACAACGTCGATGTGCTTGTTGTGTGTTTGTGTCATGTTCGAACATTCATATTATATGTGCATGTTAAAACCAAAACTTGTACATACAATAATAAACATTTGGTATAAATTGCACTCATTGTAGTACAGTTGAAAGAAGAATAACCACAGAACAGACTCTGACTGTCAACTAAATTTATTGAAAAGCCACCACAAACATTTATAACGAAGGCAAACAACGCCGCCCGTGTCAAAGTAGCATACAAACACAAAGAAAAGCAGAAAATAGAAACAAGAAAAAATAAAACTGGGAACATCACTTATTTGTCGTTATCCATGAGCTGCACCTCTTTATCAGCAAGCACAACTGAAGGGTGGCTCACGCAATTTTTGCCCCTCTTGCTTAGGTGATAGGCTTCAAGTACCTCTCGGTGTAACTCCTTCGGGTGCTTGGTAACAATATCATTTTTCTTAAACACCGGCGGCAGCCGCACGTGTGACAGTGTGAGGGCAAAGGCAATCGCGGACGTTTGTCGAAGGAGAGCGCATGCTCTCGCAGTCTAACATTAGCACACCTACCAGTCTGCCCTATTTTTGACGCACCACACGAAATAGGGACCTGGTACACAACGCCGGTTTGGCAGTCCACATATCTGTGCTCATGGCTTCTGCCACACCCTGTTTTTGCTGCCCTTCCTGCCAACGAAGCCTTTCTTTGTACGGCAGCGCACATTCCCTCCAGTTTACGTGGGGCGAAAAAAAAACCACCGTGACACCATACCCACTGGCAACCTTCTTCAAACCGTGCGACGTACGTTGCACGTACACCGCATCCTTTGTTTTGAATGGAGAAACCAAGCTCGGTACTTCGAAGATTGCCTCAGGGTAGTTTGTGACGACGGAACCGGCCTGTCTAGAAGACGAAGATCAACTCAGAGTGGATTGGGGTTGTCAAGCAGACAATCGAGTTCCTCTGAGCGTCTACGACCCGCCGCGGTGGCTCAGTGGCTGAGGCGTTGCGCTGTTGAGGACGAGGCCACTGGTTCGATTCTCGGCCACGGCGGCCGCTTTTCTGATGGAGGCGAAAAGCAAACGCGCCCGTGTATACGAGAATTCGGCGCACGTTATAGATTACCATGTGGTCAAAATTATTCCGGAACCCTCCACTACGGCACGCCTTATCGCCTGCATTGCGTCGGCGTGCTAAACCCTACAATCAATCAATCAATCAATCAATCAATCAATCAATCAATCAATCAATCAATCAATCAATCAATCAATCAATCAATCAATCAATCAATCGATCAATCAATCAATCAATCAATGGGCGTCTACGAGACTACATCTACCCACGAAGAAGGCGACAACACAGCCCTCCAAAGTGCAGGGGCTCGGTGACAGTGTGCTCCCAGAGCATCATGCCAGGCTACTCCAGTGCGGACCAAAGTTCTGTTTCAAGCAGAAGCTCTCGCCAGTCGACAAGGTAGTTGCCACAAGGTCCATTGCCAGAAGGGTTGCAGATGATCAACGGACTGGGTGCATGTCGGAGTGCGTGGACAGATTGACTCGGTCTTTAGGTAGGCCTAGTGCGCAGGAAGACATTTCTCCTGCTGTTGATTTTTTGTGTCACATGGTCTGCGCGTTACGGTGTCGGACAAAGAGGGATACTTTGTTGTTCTTCCTTGAGGCATGTTCGCGGAAAAAAGTGCTAAAGCTATGGATAAGACTTTTGATGCACTTGCACTCCAAACTGATGCACTGGCCCTCCTAAACGAGCTTAGTTTGGAACGATTGCTATTTGGACACCTCAACTTCTTCTCAACAATAACTGTTAAACTAGACCTTTCCTTCACGGCCATTGTTTTTGAACGAGCTTCTGGCCAGCGAGTAAGGTCGGGTTCTAACAGGGAACCTGTCTAGCCTAACCATTGTTGACCACTTTCGGGTTCCCAATTCAGGCAGAATTGTAGTGTTCTTGATGCTAGACAATTAATCGAACTACCGAGTGCTCCGTGTTGATATAGATCTTTTTTATCCCCTGCACTTGCTGAGCTAATGAAAATCGTGAAGATGTGCGTTGTCGAAGATAATGATGAACAGGTCTTCATGAACAGCTGTGGCATTCCTGTAGAATCCTTTTTGGAACTTTTCTCTTTTTACCTGCGGTCTACCTTTGTAGACTGGGGAGGGTGGCTGTTTGTGCAAAGATGCGGTGTTTCTATTGGGTCTGTGTTCCGCCAGTATTCAGCGATATTTTTCTTTGCAGGGTTGACCATGCCATTGAGTGACACCTGTGTGGTATGGTAAAAAGCATTTTTAGATATGCTACTTTGGGATAATTACCTTGCTTTTGTAAACTCTGGTGAATTACCACGCAATGCCATTGTTCTTTTAAAAGTGTTCCGTGAATGTTTTTTCGAGTTGAAGTTTACTCTCGAGCTTCCAAAACAGCAACAGCTGCAGTTCCTCGGCCCCTGCTCAAGATTTGAGGTTCGCCATCTGTGTTGGATGCACTTGCCTCGCTCTGAGAAACCCGTCCTATGTTATGGCTCAGGGCATTCTAAATTAGTGAAGAATGGAGTGTGTTTTTTCGTGTTGCGCTCAGCCTTAACCCGCTCCTGCCACCATACTGTGATTGAAAGCTTCGCAGGTCAGTTAAAGAAGCTAGAGGCGGCATGTTAACCTAGAGCAGCGCTTTCGAGTTGTGGTAACAAGTTGATCAGGCATGTCACGTCTCGTGTGGACCCCGATAAGGAAAGAAAAAAATTAGGTGGAAGTAAACTGGCTGTGATTCCCTATGTGCACAGTACATCGCACGGTTTGAAGAATGTAGCCAGTGCGTATGGTGTCACGGTGTTTTTTTGCACCACGTAAACTGGAGGGAATGTGCACTGCCGTACAAAAAAGCCTTCGTTGGCACGAAGGGCAGCGAAATCAGGGTGTGGCAGAAGCCATGAGCACAGATATGTGGACTGCCAAACCGGCGTTGTGTACCAAGTCCCTATTTCGTGTGGTGCGTCATCAATAGGGCAGACTGGTAGGTGTGCTAATGTTAGACTGCGAGAGCATGCGCCCTCCTTCGACAAACATCCGTGACCGCCTTTGCCCTCACACTGCCACACGTGCGGCTGCCACCCGGTGTTTGAGGAAACTGATATTGTTTCCAATCACCCGAAGCAGTTACACCGAGGAATAGGTGAAGCCTATCACGTTAGCAAAAGGGGCAAAACGGGAATGAGCCACCCTTCAGTGGGCCTTACTGATAAAGAGGTGCAGCTCATGTATAATGACAAATAGGTCGTGTTCCCTCGTTTTTCGTTTTTTCAGCTTTTATTTGTTTTTTGGCTACTTTGGCACGTGCGGCATTGTTTGCTTTCGGTATAAATGTTTGTGGCGGGTTTTCAGTATATTCAATTTGAGAGTCAGCGCCGGTCCTGTGGTTTTAACTCTTTCTGTCCCGTCTTTCGCGCTTTGATTAGTTACACTCATTGGCCGTAAAGCAGCATAGGTTACAAAAAGAAAACAAACATTAGGTGGCTTTTGTTTTCCGCTTCAATACGACCTTATGAAATCAAAAGGTACCAAGAGATCTTATTATACGTTTCCTTCAAAGCTTGAAGTATATATTCATCAGGGTATGCGCGTTCTCAGAAGTGTTTCAGTAACTATTGCCAAACCTTTTCAGTGAAGTAAAACATTTTGGCCACCGGTGAAATACCGTGTTGTTGTTGGCGAGCTTGTACGAACGCAAGGGTCAATCGTTATGCGCTACTCAGAGGTGTTCAACGCTTTATAATCACGGCGGTACCACGCGGGCCTATTTTCACACTGGTGCAAACACGTCTTGCGAGCCGTATTTTGCCTGCTCGCAAAATTTATCTGTGTGCGATAGTTTGTGAAATTGTTTCGTTCGCCAACGGCAAATTGTTATGGTTTATGGATTTTTTGGTCGTTGATATCAGAGACCACTCAACGAGACCTGTCTTACTTGAATTTTGACCTCGTTTCAGCTTCTTCGCTTCCTCTGGGCTGTCATTGGCTGCTGTTAAAGATTAGTGTAGTTGGCTGCCCTCGATTCAGACGTGGCTGACGTCACTTGTAGGCTCCAGATCAAGCCGATATTTCCGGTTGACTGAGCTCACGCCAAAGAAGTCTTTTCCTTCGCTTCTTGGGGTCTCACCAGAATGCCGTTATTTTCGCAGCGTCGAAATAGTTGCGTGTGTGACTTTCGTTCTTTCCTGCCCTTGCAATCAGCTTTGTGGCAAGGCACTTAGTGTTATATTCGCCTGGATAAATGTGACATCGTCGTTCGTCGACGCAAAGTAACATCTGGTAAAACTGCGGCTCATACTGCTCCGGATGAGGTTACGCCCTCTCAGAATAAGGATTAACAATTATTTTATTTGCAGTACTGCAGGAAATAAACGGGCCAGGAAGACAAACTAAAACTCTGTTCAGCTTTAAAAACTGGCCATTTTTTGTAAAGTAGCACTTCAAACATCACTTATGTGCTCATTTTCTGCTTTAAATTTGCCTACTGTCTTGTTCTTGTTCAGCAATGTTGAGAAGTATGGACATTAACAGCGTGCTTAGGCGTTTACATTTGCCGGTCGGTGTATAAGACTATTCAGGAGTTTCTATTCAACTTTGACCTGGAGGCCTAATCGAGTCACATACAGACAGACAGACAGACAGACAGACAGACAGACAGACAGACAGACCAAAATTGCTGCTTGAAGTAGCTCAAGAAAGACTATCGTCTTGAAAAAAAATTCACGGCTGCTTGATTTTTGCGAAATAAGATAATACATACACTGCAGAAAAAAAAATCACTCCATCGCCTGCTGTCGCTCATGCCATATACCTAGTGGCGGAATTTTAACAAATAAAGCGGCAATGGTTACGAAAGGATCCACTAGATAGGTTACACGTTCTGCTTTGAACGCACGTGGAGAAGAGCAACCTGGTTCTATAAATGTTGAAGTAGGGCGCCTCGATTCATGCATGTAGCAAGGTGGCGATTTGGGCGAGTTGGTGTAGTTGCATCTTGGGGAACAGCGCGAAATAACAAGGACACAACTAAGAAAGGAGTGAACAGGACAAGCGCTCACTTACAACTAGATTTATTGTAAAAGGCGCTTGTCCTCTTCGCTTCTTATTTGTGTCCTTGTTAGTTCGTGCTGTTCCCCAAAATGCAAGATACGCATGTCTCCGCCGAACGACAGTGCTGGCATCGAGGCACTCGGCCTGGAGCCGTGGAACGTGCTAAATTTAAATTGGCTTGATCAAACATCTGGGTGTTTACTTTGGGAGGAGCGCGACGGAGAGAAACAGCATGACAAGTGAGCGGGAAAGCGAAGGGAGGCATTTATTTGGCAAACGTTGATGAAAGACTATGTTCTTTTGTCGCCATTTGCAAGGAATGGAACAGATACGCGGCAATTTCTTGCTTTTGAACATTCCTTGCGAGTTGTAAATGAGGGTATGAGAGGATATCTTGAACTTCGCAGCGGCATTATGCATGCATGCATGGCCTTAACAGATCAACAGCTGAACTTCTTTTCCAAACCCTTTCAACACTCTACCAGAAACCCAGAGTGTTGAAGTTGGTAAATACCATTGTCCCGCACAAAAAAGGTATAGATGTGCCAATAAGGGTGTTGAGATTCACCAAAAAGGTTTAATGGCCTCCTATCTCCGCTTTTCCACTTATGATGACCAAAAATGATGCTAAAAGTTTTGTGTGTACGCTGTGCATGATTGACCAGTCCTTGATAAATGCAAACGATAACCGTTGATGTTGATTATCGCACATCGGAGAAAGTTATTTTATTATAACAGTGTATCCATCACAAAGGGGAGCACTTTACGTGATTGGGCTACGCTTAGTGTTTTGGCGCAGTCCATGCATGTAATAGCTTTTTTTAACATGTCAAGCTTGAAAACGTGATCAAGATTGCCTACTGCAAGCTATAGAAGGAATAGTTTTGTTGGCGCCGGCAGTGAGCACACTTTGGTGAATCAGAGATCTCAGCAGCCGAGCGTGACACAGTCCGCCGCGAACAAACGATGCAGTAAAAGCAAAGGGGCATAACAAGAGCACACCTTCAATCCTGTGTGTGTCAACGAAACCCGAGGGCCAGAAATGCACACATAATTTAGATGCCATCTCCTATATCGCCTAAAAGGACCGGAGACTGGATGAGGGCAGGTAGGTTTTTCTCCTTCGCTCATGCAATCAAGAAGATGCCCATTCTAGACATGTAGAAGGTAATTGCTTCCCGTACAAGCTTTGCCAGAACCCGCACTTTCTGCTTCTCGAGGCATGGTCTCTGTTAATATGGTTGGTGTAAAATACATGTAAAGTTGGTACTCGTTTTCGGTCGTATGATGCGAAACCGATCAAACGATAGTCGGTGAAGTTTGCACAACAGCGCCACACGCTCTCTTCGAGCAGCGGTAGTGACAGCGCAATGGTGACACGCAGCTCAAGCAGTGATTTCAGTGCACAACTGTATCGCTTCGAAGAATGGCTTCTGCAGAATAGCAAGTGCGCACAAGTGAAAAAGAAAGTATCGCCCGTTTTAATGTACTACAGAACACCCGTGTAGAGATATAAATGCTAGGTTATCACAAAGAAAAGGATTTTCCGCTCAGAAGTTTTAGCACGACGCGTCTAAATTTGGCAGCTCTGACAAATAACTATTGGTGTAATTTCAACGAGACGTTTTAGTACAGGAATCTTCACATAATGGTTCAGCACTTTTCCAGCTTAGTTCCGGAGAAAGATTTTGTTAAATCGCAGAGGTCGAAATGATCATCATCATTTTTGTGAGTAGGATATGACACACATAAATAGAGGCAAAAAACTAGTCAAAACTTTGGTACATCTGTGTATGGAATGAAAGCCCCGGGCGCACAGAACATGAGTCGACCACGATTCCCCAAAAACACAGCTGATCATTGGCTCTAGTTGACAAAAGAAAGGTTTAATAATGCGATAGGAGCGATTTGCCGAGAATGGCTAAAAACAAATCTGGCGTTTGCCGCCATCGTAGTAACACTTGCTCGTAACGAAAAAGACTCCAGCGTTCGCAGTAATCAGGGCAACACTTGCTTGGAACGAGAATGACACGTCATAGCGTATGCCCATTCAAGGGGATTTCCAATGATTATGACGGAACGTCACACTGAAGGAAGGAACGTCACATGAAGGAAATGAAGGAACGTCACACTCATAGACACAATGATGGAGTAAAGGTCGTTTGGGCAGCAGAGAAGCAGCAAAAACGTTGCAATCGTGGACCTAAATCATCGTCATGGTCGTAAAGGTGGCGTATAGCGACCTTCGAAGGTGATTTTTAATGAAATCATTGGAAATTACCTTCGAAGGCCGCGTCATCTCGCTTCATTTTTTTTTTCAAGTATTATTCTTATACTTAAAAAAAATTGAAGCAAGATCACACTTATAGCAAACATGATGGAGTAAAGGTCGTTGCGGCAGCAGTAGAAGCAATCCGGCTGCAATCGTGAACTGAAACCTCGGAAAGGTCGTGAAGGTTGCGCACCGCTTGGCTACCTTCCAGTATTACGCGTTGGTGTGAGCGTCCTGCATTTCTAACTGGTTATTTTTATTTTAGCTAACATTAACCCACAAGCTCTGCTTTCCACGTCATTCAGCTGAGCCCTAGTAGAGGTGATCATTCAGGCCTAGAGAAATGATTGGATCACCCTATTTTTAGGAGTCGTCTGCTTGCTTTCTGCGTCCGGCGGTTGAGATGAGGATTTCTCGGTGAGAAAGCGCTTCTTTGTGGGCATGTCAGAGAATCACAACCCCACCGCCTTCCCCACTCCCAGGCGCACGTTTAATGAGCTTGTTTTCTGCTTCCTAATCACACAAAAGTATTAACTTAAACCCTCTAGCATTTTGTGTGTTTGAACCACACTAATCAATATATTTTCCAGCCTGCCAACACGGACCTTTCTTAGGGTTTTTACATGAACATTGACTTAACTTATTCTTGTTTTCTTTAACCATTTTGCTTACTTGTATTACCGTTTCAACAGTTTTACGCACTGTCGCCACACCAAGAAAATTGGACGCACTCTGGCATAGGCGGATTATTTTAGTCAGCTGGAAATCTCTCACGCACTCCGGATTCTCAATACACAGGCGTTTTTGTGGTTTGACTCCATCGGAAGAACAGCCACCACGGCTGACATCGACCTCTCGTCCTTGGGATTCGTAGTTCAAAATATTTAGACCTCTGCGTCAACGGCATGTGTTGCTTCTTTCTGGTCAACCGTTCTACAGAGGTGCAGTAAGCTTGATTCATGTAAGCTTGATTCATGTAAGCTTGATTCATACGTATAAAAAATTTCTCTAAATGTTGCAGGCATGCAAACCGTTCTGGAACAGTTCCCTCTATTGCTGCTCTAAAAAAAGAAATTCCCTCTCGGCGGTATCTCCGTTTATGAAGAGCTCTTCCTGCAAGTGTGAGGCAGAAATAGAACGAAATATGAGGAAACCAGGCGTAAATTCGGTCTTGCGCTCTTCGTCGCACAAACAGTGGAAATGAGAAGGGCGGCCGTGGCTTTATCATTTTTTGATTCTCCTTCTCACGTAAACTCTTCATTGTAATAATGGCAGCTGCAGTGAAAGGAAGCGAAACAAGTCGTGACAATTGCATTCACATAGAAGTTAGGTATAAAATAAGGAGGTGCAGCTCAGCTTGTTACTTGTATATGGCTGCTGTTTGCCCATTCTCACCATATAGTTATCGGATCGCTGTCTAAGCACCTGGGCCGGAATCATGTCTCATCCAAGAGTTGATTGAGCTCTGCGAGTACCGAGATAGGAGTTGTGTCATTGCATGCAATATAAATAATTTGGACATTATTTACCCTTCAACGCTATTCAACAATAAACTATCTCTCACAGGATCAGTTCGAGCAGGTCAATAATGTGCTCATAGCAACCCTCCCAAAGAAATAAAAGGTCAAGTAGAGCACGTTCTTGTGAATTGATGCTAATAAGTTATTCCACTTCAAAGTTTATTTGGAATACTGAAGGATTACTTACAAGATCGTGCCGAGGTAGCAAGCATACAAGCAAAAAATAGGCACCAATAGTGGGCATACAAGAAAGAAATAAACTTAATAGCTAGCCCACCCGAACCCTCCGTTCGAATTCTCAAAATGTAGGTCTCCACGCAGAATGGCTCGACCGCCGCTAAGTATACCACGTGAAGGATGGGCTGCTCTGGAACCAAGCAGTTTCCAAAAAAAGGTTATTTTAAATCTGAGTTTATACATTACCGACTGGAAGCTACTAACAAATTTTGTCTCAAACTGTTCCTCGAGCTAGCTGAAGACCATAGTGTCTTCCATAATCGCCTAACATATGAGCTTCGTTGTCTGTTAAGGCCTAGGATATCCCTCCGCACTGAAATTCCGCGAAATGCGACTGGCCGTACTTATTTCCTACAGGTAAGGCTCAGGCTCCAAGCTCCTAAGCCTGAAACAGCTTCCTGAATCTTTTGCGTTTGGGTAAAGCTCGTTATGTACAAGCTTGTTAGGCGTCGCTGGGCATGTGTGGGTACGGGCCACCTTCGTTGAAAATAATGGCGCCTGATTCCCTTGGCAAAGGAGCTTACGATGCTTTAAAATTTTGAAAGTTCGCTTTTGTGACCACCGGTATTCTACGACCACCAAAGAATGTTTAGTCCAAGACCCCAGCCTTTCGAGCGCCACAAAAAAGGGCCTTATTTCGTATAATTGTAATACAACACGTTAAGCATTCCCGTTTCTCTTCATAGTAATATAAGAAGCCGACTGATCAAACGCATGCGCTGCTAGGAAAATCAGGCTGCAGAAATATTTTCAATGTGAGTTGCACTGTAAACCTTTGCTTTTCCCTGTGCTCTTAACGAAGCCAAATGCCACGCTCAGGTGCTTAAAACTTAAATGGGGCGGCATATAAACAATAATTATTATAGAATGATATAAAGCCAACGAATGACAAGTTTATCATGTGTTTTAAAGTATTCACGGTATTTCCTTGTACTGTACGTCACTAGCTGACAACAATTTTACCAAGCTGTTGGGCCCACGATGTGAGGTATTGGCTGTTACATTTTAATTCGGTATGTCCGCCTAAAGCGAGCTCAGCACTTTATTGCATGGCCGCTATTGGGCGCCCGTCTTCCGATGGCTAAAAATGCCACTCGAATTCGAATGCGGTTACAGAACCGACGCAAACGGCATTTAATTTCTACAGAAAATGAGCCAGACGAGTTTGTGACAAATTAGAACTGACTGTTAAAAAATCAGTCAGTGAAAAAAGCACCTTTTTTGTGGGGTTCACCCAATCTCTGGACTTGGTTGTGAAGATTTTTGCCTCACAACTGCCTCCCTGACACACCAACAATTCCCCTCAACTTTTGCTGCCTTTATTATGCCATCAATGTTACTTTGCTAAATACAGCTGGATAAAAACTCTTTTGTCTTGAAGGCAACAACGCTCGCACTACCATGGTAGCGACTAAAACTTAAGTAATGTGATAGTACCCTATCACATCACCGTCTGCGTTCTACCATAATGTAAGGGCACCTACCAGCCGAGTCTAAATCAGCTTAGAGAGAAACGGCGACAGGCCGGCTAAGTGCATCCGCCCAGCCCACTAGCTTTGCGCGTGTCTCACTCCAGGAAACTCCCAATTGACAAAGACTGGTTTGTGTAAGTTGATAATACCCGGTTTTTTCTGTCCAACAAGGGAGAGTAAAAATATCTTAAAGGAGAATTCTCTCCCTCAACGCTACTGTCTACGCTCCGCAAAAGCTTCTCTCGTTCTCGACAAGCCATGCAAGCTCATGGCGCGCACTTACCCTGAGTGTGTATACAATGATGGATGTCTTATGGAAGTTGTGGCGGCAGATGCCGGTGGACGAACTTTAACACAATGGGGACTTTTGCAAAGCCCATTATTAACAGCCAAAGTTGGTCTTCAAGCATATAGTTTTTAGGCCAGTTTTTGGAGTAATCAAAAGCAATCAATTTTTCTATAGCTAATAACTGGCATCTCAAACGCGTGCTGGGAACTCAAATCCCGAAAATAAAAGGACTTTGTTCAAACATGGTTTAGTTGAAAAAACATGCGGAAAGAACATTTATTTTTAACATGGCATTCTTTTGGAATTCACAGGTTATGGTTGAGTTTCCTAATGAATGGCAGGGCGTGCGTATTTCTCTCAAATGCTGAATACATAGCACCGTTACAACTGAAACACTACGTCAAGTCCTACGTTTCGGTCAGTCGTTTAGCTCCGCTAATCTATATTAACAAACCCTAAGCTCCATTACAAAGTTTTTAAGAGTTTCAATGAGTAGCAAGAACCATATTCAATAGGTAGCGAGAGGCAGCCGAAGCGGAAATATATTCAAGACCGAAATCCCGCCTTCTCGCACGCGCCACAGCATAGACACCGGAACCGCCCGCCCGTTCCGGCAAAAACCGTATCGGGTTTCTCCTGGCGAGAGGAAGGTCATCGCAGACCAGGTCAACGAGATGCTACAGAAGGGAGTGGTACAGGAATCAGCTAGCCCTTGGGCAGCGCCGGTAATCCTGGTGAAGAAGAAGGATGGTTCCTGGCGATTCTGTGTTGACTACAGACGCCTGAACGCAATTACAAAGAAGGACGTGTACCCTCTTCCTCGCATAGATGATGTTATTGACTGTCTGCACTCCACCTCCTACTTTTCGTCAGTTGACTTAAGATCTGGTTACTGGCAAATTCCGATGGATCCGGCCGACAAAGAGAAGACGGCTTTTGTGACTCCTGACGGGCTATTTGAATTTAACGTCATGCCGTTTGGCCTTTGTAATGCCCCAGCTACATTTGAAAGGTTCATGGACACAATTTTGCGTGGTTTAAAGTGGGAGATTTGTCTGTGCTACCTCGACGACGTAGTAATTTTTGGACGCACTTTTGAAGAGCACAACACCCGCCTTGACATGGTCCTGAACTGCCTAGAAAAAGCCGGCCTTGTGCTAAATTCAAAAAAATGCCGCTTCGGCGAGCGCCAGACCTTAGTGTTGGGGCATCTAGTCGACAAAGATGGCGTTAGGCCTGATCCACAAAAGATTGCAGCCGTGAGTCAGTTTAAGCAGCCAAAGTCTGTGCGTGACCTACGAAGTTTCCTGGGGCTATGCTCCTACTTTCGTCGGTTTGTACCAAACTTTGCAGAGCTCGCTTCTCCTCTGTCTTCTCTGTTACGCAAAAATGCTCCTTTCTACTGGACATCTGAGTGCGAAGCCTCCTTTTCTCAACTGAAATTTCTTCTGACGTCGGGGCCAATACTACGCCATTTCGATCCGGCTGCTCCTACAGAAGTGCATACGGACGCCAGCGGCATCGGAATCGGAACAGTCCTTGTGCAGAGACTTCGCGGCACTGAGCATGTGATTGCCTACGCCAGCCGCACGCTCAGCAAACCTGAGAAAAATTATACAGTGACTGAGCAAGAATGTTTGGCTGTCATCTTCGCTGTGCATAAGTTTCGCCCTTACATCTATGGACGGCCTTTTACAATTGTTACGGACCACCACTCCTTATGTTGGCTCGTTGGACTACGTGATCCATCTGGGCGGCTCGCCCGCTGGGCCCTCAGACTCCAAGAATATGATTTCGTTGTTTCCTACAAAAGCGGCCGCCGACACACCGACGCTGACTGCCTTTCCCGTCTCCCAGTTTCATCTACCGCCTGCGAAGCTGACAATTTCGACGACTATCTTGCAGCAGTCGTTGAGACATTCCCTGACATAGAAACCTTCCGGCGAGAACAGGAAGGTGACCCCAAGCTAGCGTCCTTCTTCGCCACTGCTCTCGACTCCACCCCTCCCAACCGCTTTTCTATTCGGGATGGTCTGCTCTACAAAGCAAACTACAATGCGACTGGAGCGCGGTTCCTTCTCGTTGTACCCGAGCGGCTGCGCCCTTGCGTGCTTCGTGCTATGCATGATGACATGACGTCTGGGCACCTTGGCTTCGCTCGCACATTAAACCGCGTACAAGAACGCTTTTACTGGCCCATCATGCGGCGCACGACTGAAAAATACGTCGCCAGTTGTGTGGAGTGTCAGCGCTACAAGCGTCCTGCAACCACACCGCCCGGCCTCCTCCATCCTGTGAATCCACCCACTGCTCCATTTGAGAAAGTCGGGATTGATTTCGTTGGCCCACTTCCACGGACGCCAGCTGGAAACCGCTGGGTTATCGTCTGCGTGGACCACCTGACGCGTTACGCAGAAACTGCGGCTGTACGAACAGCTTCAGCAGCCTCGGTTTCTATGTTCCTGCTAAATTTTATGATTCTGAGGCATGGCGCTCCGCGCGTGCTTATAAGTGATCGTGGCCGCCAATTTATTGCGGATGTTGTAGAGGAGCTACTTCGCCTTTGCACCTCACAGTTTCGCCATGCTACACCGTATCATCCGCAGACCAACGGACTTGTTGAACGCACAAATCGAACACTTCTCAACATGATTTCAATGTACGTGGCCTCAGACCACAAAAACTGGGATGAAATATTGCCTTTCATAACTTACGCGTACAACACGGCCAAGCACGAAACAACCGGCTACAGTCCCTTCTACCTCGTCTACGCACGCAATCCTCGCACTCCTCTGGACACCATCCTGCCATTCTCGTTGCACGATGAGGACTCAGTTGCCAAGACTCTGTGCCTGGCCGAAGAGTCCCGCCAATTAGCTCGCCTGCGCACCCTTGCATCACAGACCCGGTCTAAACAGAGATACGACGTTCGCCACCGCAGTGTATCATTCTGTAAAGGTGATTTGGTGTGGTTATGGACTCCCTTTAGGAAACGTGGACTGTGTAGCAAGTTTTTGTCGCGTTACACTGGTCCATTCGTTATTCTCGACCGTGTAAGCGACGTGACCTACGTCATTTCGCGCCTCACAACACATGGTCGCCGGTCCAGCAAGACCCAACTTGTGCACGTCGCCCGGCTAAAGACTTATCACCCTCGTGCTGCTGAGTGACTCACCCGGCGGGTTTCGTCTGCGGAGAGGGGAAATGTAACGCTACATAACTTGTTGAATGTTGTGCACAGTAGATGGCATTGACTATGGCACAGGCCAATCCCGCCAGCGAAAATGCCGGGGCGACGAAGAGAAGAACGAGGTGCTTTTCGCGTATCCAGGACTCGGACTCGACGCTCAGCAACGGTCCTCACCCAGGTTTTTTTAAATAAACCCTCAGCTCACCCCTCGACGCCTGAGCATCACCGTAACAATATGTAAAAAAGAGCCACGATAAGCTTGAAAGGGTGATATAGCAACGTAAAATTCACAAGGAGGAGGTTTGACAGTAATTTGTGCGTAAATGTAAGACCCGCTAAATTTCGATTTACCGTGCCAAGTCACTTGAATGATGGTGTCGGCATGACACATACGCGTCGTCCCAACAGCCGTGAGAATTAATTTAAATAAAACTTAAAAATTTTTTTGCCCCATAGGAAATTTGGCTATATTTTATAGTAGTAAGTGCTAGATGAATTTTTTTAAATTGTATTCTGATGAGAACTGATATGAAATACACCCTGCAAAGGGTTGAAAAGGAGGACAATACTTCAGGTTCCACATAGCAGACACTGATATGTGGGACATTTCTAGTACGGAACGTACAAAAGCCATTCATTACAAATATATTGTTCGGTCAATATGTTGTACTGTTAGGCTGTTCTGGATTCGCACTATCAGCGCACATGAAGAACTGGGGAACCATTCTGTGCTTGTTCAGGTATACATTTAGTTGGAAATTTCAATGAGTATGTCCATCACCGTGTTTTTCAATTGAAGATCATACGTCTCAAAAGCTGCAAAAGCTGTTTCATTGCTTCTTTAAATAAAGCGTACAATTCTTAACATGAAAAACCATGTAGGAACGGATCTGAAGGAATAGGGCGCATTCCTAACGGAGTCGCGAACACGCTATATACTTGCAACCAAAGCACGAACGCGACCTCTTCTCATCCGCCCGCTTTCATAATGACGGGATATACAGCTTTGAACAGTTGTCTTGCTCGTTGACGCTGCCCTATTATGCACGTGTGTAGTGATGATACGATATACAGAGTGTTGCTTGCATACGACTGAATCAATACACGTCTAGATAAATGAGCTTCTGAAGAAACGAATGAAAATATTCCAGTAAATTCTTCCGAAAGCAGCCGTCCCTTACAAGGATGCGTACAAAGAAAAAATGAATTTATGGTTAGGTGGGCTTTCGTACGGCCACGCTGTAAAAAATGATCAAGGAGTGATTGCAAACTAGATGAAACAAAGGGTGCCTAGTCGAGCTCTTCTTCTCACTTGAGATTTTTGATATCATTGTAGGAACATTTCAATGTCCCGATGCACCAGTATTCTCGGCGGAAAATTTTTTTGCTAAACTCCGCCGCTCCTGCCCGTGCGCCTCTGCTAACTTCATTGAAGTTTATCTAAGAAAATATTCCTGAGGGGCAATTCGTAAATATAATGAGCACCTAACACCTCGTGTGCATTTCTCTAAAAATGTGTTGTTGCTGACAAGAATATAAATTATTCCCAATAAACGGCCAAATGCCTCCCAAGGCCCTTTTTCGACCTTTGAGCGTAAATATTGCAAAAAGTACTTAGGTTACCACCTTCACAGTATACTTCTTGAGTGCTCCCTTCCTTTTTAAAGAAATACGCGGAATAATATAATTGTGTAAAGTACAGTGAAGATATACGGGCACGCAAATTAGTTCCGACGATAAATTAAAAAAAAACATATTCCATTGTTTTTAATTCTCCCCAGAGGAATGCCTTTCCATGTACTACTTGCATTATCATCAAAAACATATTGCATGATTTTGTTCCTGGAGCGTGCACTGCGCAAGAGAGCAGCCCTATCCGCCTGGCTCTCCACGACGTACTGTAGTAGTAGCGACTTCCCTCATTTGTAAAATTGTTTTGTACCAGAGGCAAATTATCACTCCACGGATACACCAAGCGCGAATAGAACATAAAAAATGGAATTGTTAATGTTCATGATGGCACCATAAAAACAAATCTGCGCCTGATTTGAAATGTGTAGTTTGGGGGAAAACGACCCAGCTGATAGTTTCAGCTCCATATTTAAAAAAGTAAAAAAGAGCGCAAGTAAAACTACCTGGCATCATATCGATACTGGGGTATATACAGCGCGAGAATGGAGCCCTGTCAGCCTTGATTTTCGCGGTGTGCTCAGGCAGGAAACAGTAGTGTACCAATGCCCTTATATATATATATATATATATACATATATATACAGGTGTCCGTCCTCAGAGCACTTGTAAATATACACCCCGCTGTAAAGTCGAGAGAGAAGCCGCTACGGGATAGCATAATTGGTCAGTGCACCGCACGCGTTATCTGGAGATGTGGTTTCGACTCCCGCTCCAGGAAAAAACGGCAGATTTTTTCTCGACTTATATTTCCGCTTATTTTATCACTGTATCAAAGAAACATGACAAACACACGTCATTCGGCACTATTAATATTTAGGAAACAGCCGAATTGCAGTGGCAATGACGACTGCAACCTTGATATGTGTCCTTACGGAGTCCCGAGTCCCGTATCCTTCTGTTCTGCTACATGCAATACGAGGGCTCTGGCTGCAGCAGTTCGTATATGCCAATTGCTAACGCCGACCTCCGACCACGTCTTACCTGGCGGCCGGTGGGAAAAAAGACCGTCTCCCACGGTGGTCGAGGAGCAGCGCTAGTTGTCCGTCCTCAGAGCACTTATAAATATATACCCCCGCTGCAAAGTCGAGAGAGAAGCCCCTACGGGATAGCATAATTGGTCAGTGCACCGCACGCGTTATGCGGAGATGTGGGTTCCACTCCCGCTCCCGGAAGAAAGCGGCGGATTTTTTCTCGACTTATATTTTCACTTATCTTATCACTGTATCAAAAAACATGACAAACACACGTCATTCGGCACTATAATTATTTGGGAAACAGCCGAATAGCACTGGAAACGACAAATGCAACTTTCATATATATATATATATATATATATGTATATATATACATATATACATGTGTATATATATATATATATATATATATATATATATATATATATATATATATATATATATATATATATATATATATATATATATATATATTGCAGGAAAATATTTCTTGGACACTGGCAAGTCGTAGCAAAAAAAGAAAGACACACGTCGAAAAAAGAAAAGGTTTAACGTTTCGGCCGAGGGACCGGCCTTCGTCCCTGACGAAGGCCGGTCTGACGAAGGCCGGTCCCTCGGCAGAAACGTTAAACCTTTTCTTTTTTCGACGTGTGTCTTTCTTTTTTTGCTATATATATATATATATATATATATATATATATATATTTATATATCTATATATAGTTTTTTACAATATACAAAATATCCCAGCTAAGATTATTATACACAAAATGCCGAAAAAAACATGTCAGTTTAAAATTTAACATTTGACGCCATAAATATTTGTACCCTTATTATAATTTTACACTCCTGTGTAGAACGCAATGACCCGTCTTGCTAAAGTTGCTTGCCATATAGGTAATTACAATTTCCATAAAGGGTACACCCAAGTCGCTTTATATTCTTTTCATATTTTGTTTATTTTATTCTCGTCAGCAATCAATGTTTTCACCAGCTGGCATGCACAAAGAGTCTCAATGAATGCCTCTCGTTCGCCGTGTTCGTTCTCCTTTCACTCCTATAGCTTTCTGGCGTCCTAAAGCCCAACCCGGAGCCTCCCATCGAGCAGGGGCTGAAGGAAATTCTGGATGCTCAGAAGATCATTCAGGTTAGGATTGAGGCTTAAAAACAAAACTGAAGAACGTTGACGCATGTATGGATGTAGTCAAAGATAGTTCCTTCGTCTCTATAACAGCATAGAGGCCTTGGAGGAATACCTAGTAGGCCTGGAGCATAGACTTTGCCGCAATATTTGGTAGTGTTGGCTTCAAGAACTTGTGTATGAGACACCACAAAACCCCGCTAGGAGTGTAACCGAATATCCTTTTTTTTAATAAATATTAGGTGTCATGGTATCCTCAATCGAAAGAGTGCACGAATTGGGACGCAAGAATGCTAACCGGCACGCCCTGTAATAATAGAGTTCATGGATCACCGCGCAAAATTTCCCGTGCTGAAAACACTTCCTAAACTAAAAGCTTGAACATATTCGCATAAGGGGACTTTTCGGTCACTACCCAGCAAACAAGAAAACCGCTGTGGGACAGTTTCCATGCAAGCCAGAAAGGCGGGTCTGAAGGTAAAGCTCATTCACCCCCAAATAAAAAATGACGACACGTTAGAACGAAACAATGCCCAATCAAACAGTGTTCCTATCTATCGGCGAAATACTAGAACTAGCTCGGCACAATCAACCACTGAACAGCGTAACAAGGAGACGTTCCGTTGCCCGAATTTAAATGCTCTCCGTAGAATAAACAACACCATGGACATAGGCGCCCTTATTATCATGTATCAACAACGTATCTTGATATTTACTGAAACTTCGCTGCGTTGCGATATTGCGGGTTCTCAAATGACGCCCACCGGATTCAAGGTGTAGCGTAAGGAAACAGGCTCTCGAGGGGGAGGTGTTGCTGTTTTGTTTTTATAATCTTGACGGATAGTCAGATTACCAGATATCGATAGATTAGAATGTGTCATCGTTTGAGCAACACTTAAAGAAATTCACATATTTATCGGCGGGTGTTGTCGCCCTCCAAGCTGCGATACGTTTGTCGATATATGTAGCGAGTTTTTGTGCTCCTACGGAAACATGCTCCTTGGAGGGAATTTTAAATCTCTTGCCTAGACTGGCGAAACGACGTTCTTGAAATCGTTACTACTGGTTCAGAGCCGTTTCTTAATTGCGTACTCCGTCATGGCTTAACACAACCGGATACTTCCCACTCCAATGAAACATGAAGCAAAGTCTGTATTAGACCTGTTCCTTCTAAATACCGGAATTTTGCGAAAAAATGCCGAATTCGAGTTTTTCAGGGTATTTCCAACCAGAAAATTACCATCCTAACTGCGAAGATAATGTTCCTTCTAACGCCAAAAAAGGACAACGTCTTATACCCGCGTTCAAATGTTCCAGTGATGTAGACATACTTGACTGGCCTGACAGCTCGTTTTCTAAATTTACTTCCTTGTCCAAATTAGGACTCTATACAATTGACCACATGTAGGACATTTCTGAAACGCTAATATTTCACACAATAAATAAATCGGTACCATTCAGGAGGAAATTACTGAAACAGGCCAATCCATACCGGAAAAAAAAAGTAAGCAACGTAAGCTGCGCCTGTCAACACCTCGTTCTTATAGAGTGCACGATTTGCGAATGCACTGAAAGACAAAATAATGGAGCAAAAGATCAGTATTAGCAAGTGTCGTTCAAAAACACTTATAATAGCGCCTCGGGACAAGTTCTGGCGTTACCTCTCACCGCACATGACCTCTGTCGTCAGCCTTTGCTCGACCGATGAGCCTATTTACGACAGCCTAGGTATTGAAGATGCTGTGAACCGGTATTTCGGTTCAACGTTTTCTGATGACGATGGAAACATCCTGATTTTTTTTATATTGAAGTACCTCCTATTAGTGACGTGACTGTCCACGAAGAAGGTGTCCTCTCGCGTTTGATCCGCCTAGACGTTAAAAATCCCCAGTTGCTGACGGCATACTTAGCGTAAGCTTAGTGGAGGTGAAGCTGGTCTCAAATAAATTCCTATATATTTTCAGTACCAAAGGCGTAACCTTCGCGAATACTATTATCACGGGAAAATAGAAAATTTAGCTTGCATGTAAAACAGTTCAAAGAAACCGCTAGGGCTGCGGGCACTCCTCGGCTTTCACTCGCCGTTATTGCTTAGGGGAAGCTATTTGTGCTTTGTTTGATTGCCATTTCATCGTTTGTTATGAAGCGTGCTATAAGCTTTCAGCGGTTTCAGATACGGTTCCAGGAATACTACTACAACAGGTATGCTCCCCCACCAAACCTGGTTCGCAACAACTTTCCTTTTGACTTCTGTTCACCGTCATCGCCACTTCTCAGCCCCCTAAGATTTTACCATATCCTCTCAACCCTCCATTTGTGGACACTCGTATCATTTACCTCATTGCCCAGTAGACTCTCTCCATTGATCGTGCGCAAGATGATTAGAACCACTGGCTTGTTTATCACACATCATCGTGATCGACGTAAGACACCAGCTTCCTCACAATAGCCACTCGAGCATCGTTATTCTTTTAATTCCAAGACTAAAAGGGTTTCTTCATCTTGCTCTCATTCTTGCTCATCCTGAGCAGTCTCTGCCATTTTCCTAAATGCGCTGCCTACTGCAGCCCCTTCTACCCTCAATAAGGGCTCTTCTCTCTCTCATTTACCCAATGTGATTTGGAGCAACTATCTGGTTGTTCAGGTTAGGTATAGTTGAACCTCATTATAACAAACACTGATATAGCTAATTATCGGCCATAGCGAACTAAATACAAACTGGTTGGTCACACCTTATTTCAATGACACTTCTTCTTTTACAACAAAACTGAAACAGTGAGAGCCGCGCGATATCATGTATAACCAGGACATGTTTGACAAGGAGGCTGAGAAGCTAATTGGAAAACCCTCCGTAGTCCTGAAGTGCAGAAGTGTAAAGGCCCTTTCGTTCCTGGACGCTGTGGAAACATTTATCATGCTCAGGGCTGTTAGTATCCACCAGACGAAGATCACATCCTTCATCAAATAAATAAGGACGTAGTCGTGTTTTGTCAAGTGAACTCTGTTCTGTTGTAATTTCACGTACTCATGTTTTGGTCCATTGAGTTCGAAATCCGACAAGAAAAAAGTTGAGAATTATAGTCTGTATAGTTCGTTCGAAGCCTCAATGAATGAATTTTTGTATCAAGTATTTTAGCGCATGCCAGATTGCCGATTTGTTATACCCGATTTTTGCCTCAACTGTCATAAGGAATATCGGTTATAAAACACTAGTTTGCTGTCCCGACACTACGTAGTTATAAGGAGGTTAGACTGTAATGACAAATTGGAGCCCGCCTCAAGCCGAAGGCACGTCATTAACTGCCTGCCATGTGTCAGGCTAAGCCACCAAATGTAACATATGAGCATAAAATACAGCATCTACTTATGTGCGATTAAGCGCTTGTCTTTTGTATTTACAAGGCATTCTGTTCTAAATTACCGTCCACCAGTAATTGCTCTTTCCATAGGGGCAAAGTAATTCGTTTAGGTTAGCGTCAATTTTTTACTACAGTTTTGTAAAAAAAAACATGTGGACAGGTTCGACGTTTGCCATAGCCTGAATGGAACGTACATTCCGTTTTAATTGTATTTGATGTTGACATTATGGTTCAATACGACTGTTTTCAGAGGAGGTTACTTTTGGGCCTATTAGTCCTACAACATGCATATTAGCCTTCAGGGCTTTTTATCATCCGCGCCGACCATGGCATCGCTTAACGCGCCAGGGCTTCCCTGAAGGCGATGAAAGGAGCTCGATTCCGCTAGGCACGAGGATCCCGAACAATGGTAGGCTGCGTAATCGACTCTCAGTATTTCGAACCAGACTGGTCTGCAAGCGACCTGAAGATGTAATTTATTCCGTCTATTAAGCGCTCCAGATCTATTAATTAGAGCGCTACGTCATCGTGACCCCCTCTTTGGAAGACTACTGTACAAAGGTGTTCATCTGAAGCTTTCGCCAGTAGAGCTTTGCGAGCTGGAAATTAACTTTGCGCCACTTTCAGGAGGCGGTAAATTAAGCGCTATTTGTAGATCATTAGTATAACTAGGCTGGTTGAAAGGGCTCTCATTTATAAACTTGCGGGCGCTGTTTGGTGAAATCTCGGAGTACACAACAGCCGGGGTAATAACTGGAGACGGGAACTTTAGCCAAAATGCTTAATTTTTACTTCAGTCCGTATCAAGGCTATTTACATATAAGGACGAACTAAGGGAAGGGGAGCAGTTTAAGCAATACTTTGTTGTGCCTATACTGCCTATGCTGACTATATTGTTTTTTTTAGTGCCAATTTCACTATATGGGCTTTTTGGCGCCGAAAAATGCCTCTTTTGTGTTTTTATGCCCTTTTTGGATATTGTGAGGCCGCGTTCTGCACGGACTGTTCTCACTTCTGAAGCCCGCAACGGGGCGTTTATTTCGCGCCGTTTGCCTGAAAAATACGCGCGTCGTGCTAAATACGCCGAGAAGCGCAAACCAGGCTCAAACCGCCACCACACCGAACTTGCCACCTTGGCCGAGCCGCCAGAAACCCGTGCGCAATGATACCGCCGCCAAACTCACCGAAGTCACCCCTGTCCGCACAAGCTCTTTTGTTCAATGTCCTTCTGACGCGCTGTGCCCGCAGACCAACAGCGAAACCTTCTGCCGCTTACCCTGTTTATTGGTGACGCAATAAAAACCAGCAAACAAAAAAAAAAAAACGAACGCGAAAGAGCCGCGTATACGTCGCTCAAGGTCGAAGACGCCTCCTGGGAGTAACCAGGTGCAAATCCGAGACACCAAAGTTTTAAGGTGACGCCACGTACACATGCACTGTCAGCCCCCGATAACAGGTACACTGCCGGCGTGCAAGATGCAGTACCTGTAGCACGAAGAAGGAACAAGAAACGGAGCCTAAGAACTGTGATCTCAGCACTTTACAAGTACTCTATTAGTGGCAACCGTCATCTGCCGTGCCGGGTAACCTTTAAAGGGACACTGAAGTGATTTGTAAACAATGCGGGATTACGAGCGCAAATTGTAGTCCGGAGTCCCTAGGCCCTGTTTCGACCACTCTGAGTGCGTTTACGCGAATTTATTTAGTAGAAAAATCAATTCGAAAACGCTGTCCTCCTCTCTGCACTCTCGCCCATTTCCTGTGGCGTTTTCGTGTGACGTCAGCAGGAGAGGAGCTGGCAATTGGCTGCGCTACTGCACGGCTCGCCGACCTTCCGCGACCGAGTCAGTCGGCCCAACGTTTAGTCCGCCGGCCGCCGACGGGTCCTCGCAATTTGCTCGATCAGTTGAAACTAAGCCACAACACGTTTGGAAATGGAAGAATGTGCCTTTCTTTACTTCGTTAGTTTGTACACTGTATCTAGCTCCAAGTCAAGATCGCTTCACACAAGCGCTGCACAAGCCCACATGCGACGCATCGCTGACTGGTACGCCAGTAGGAAAATATAAGGCCTCTTGAAGGGGGAAAAGAGTCAGCGAAGTCAATATAGGTACTAAGGAAATAAAATCAACTGATATTTTTACCGTACAGCGTAAACCTAGGGTGCGGGAAACACTTTTTTGCGCTGGGCAAACAAGCACAGCGGTCAGCAGCACGACTACGCATCTGCGAACGCTTTTCCGTCTACGAAATGCAATTCCTAGACGTGAGCTATTGTGGAAACTCGGGGGATGCTTACTGCACGAGCGCCATACAACAAATAGTCACCTAAGCTGCTTGAAATAGCAAAACTAACTAAAAGTGTAAACTGGTTATACATGATATACCTTATACTTCGATCGTCGGGCAGCCCCCGTGCGTGGCCTAGTGGTTTGGAGCGCTAGGTATGTCATCGCAATTGTTTTGCCAGTCCCAAGTTCGAATCCTCGCGGGTACGTGCTTTTTTTTTATAAGTTAACTTTTTCGTTTTTCGCCGATGTTTTCTATACTGAGTTCATCTTTTTTTGGTCCGCAACGTTCATTGCTCCACGAACTAGTCCACAGAACTCGCGCAGGCTGGCACTGACGCGCTAGCGAGTTCTCGTTGACGTGCTGTTGCGGTAAGCACAGACTGCTTGCGGGCAGCGGGCACAGGCCAGAATCAACAGACCCTTGGCCTAGTGCGAACACGCTTTTTACGATACCGGCATGAGTAAGGAAAGCTCCAAATATGGGGGAAAAGCGCATGTATTCGAGCGTCTGCGGGGACGCGGAGGGCGTTCATGCACTGCGTAGGCCTCAGCTAGTGAATGCTACGATTCCAAGCCGTCCTGGGTGGCTTATCTTGTGCATTTTACAGCCGACAACATGGCAGAAGCGCGGTACTACGATTACTGGAATATTGAGAATGCCCATCCAACGACACCATCGGATGTCAAACATGTTGTTTTACAGAACCAAAACCGAAACCGAAACTTGTTTGATTGCTAACCTTGGGCATCGTCCAATCACGGTGCCCCCTCCTCCCAACGTCACAGCTTAGTTGGTGCGGCCGCCGCAAACCGCGCATGGCAGTTTTTCTTCTTTCGCGCTTTGTAAAATAATTACCCATTTGTCAACCGGATAAACGATGAAAAGTGTGCTAATTTGAGCCAGTCTACGCAGTGCAAGCAAAAACGGGACCTTGACAAATTCACTTCAGTGTCCCTTTAAGAGCATTCGGAAGCCTAGCGTTAAGGGAATTAGATCCAGAGAATCTTGCGTGTGGTCTAATGTTTATAATCGGCATATAGTGCATTTTTACTGAATGCCGTTATTCCCGCAGTTTCGCTAATGATCTGCATCTGCAGGACAGAATGGCTCAATAATTAATACACTAATATTGGCCTTCACTGTACTATCCATGGGATTCATCGGTGTTGTGAAGACCAGGGAAGGTCGTTCTGCTCCATTAATAAATAATCAGTTGCAGTCAAGAGCTTCCTTCGAAGCTTAGTTGTGTATCCAACCGGCAGTTACCGATTGGGCCTCTACCACCAGAGCCCGTTACACCATCAGGAACTAGGCCAAGCGCAACAAACTAACGAAAAAATTCCTGTTCTATCGACAGCAATGCAGTCGACAAAAGCGTCGAAGCCCAAGGTATTTGCACTACGCTAAACATCAACGTGACAGGGCCCATTCGTGTGCTTATTTCGCATCCTTAGCTGAAAGCCTGTCAGCAGCTGAGAGTTTCGGCGCAACTCTGTGTAAGAATGCTGATCTCATTTAGGAGGTCAAGGACATATCCGCAACCATCTCCGAAGGACCGGTTTGTCTGTCTGGCATAAAATGTCTCGATTTGGTGTGCTGAAATATCTGCCGAAGGTTTTGAAGAGCAAACGTTCTGATATTCCAAATTTATTGAGATCATGGAGCGTCCCGAAGTACATTTACGCTCCCCCAACTTCAGTGGACGTTGAGCGTTGTTTTTTCGCGCACAAGTATCGGCGGAAAGCGGGTGCAACTTCAAACAGGGAATCATTGTGATTGGTGCGGTTTTTCATGGCTTTCAATCCTTTCTTTTGGTGGTGTGTTTCACTGAATTTCGCGGAAACTTTAAAATGGCAACTGTTGTGTGGGTTTTTTCGCGAATAAAATAAAATTACTTTTCCCCAGCGCAAGATTTGTCCGTGGTAATATTGCAAGTAAAAAGGTTGTGCTAAACTCTGCTTCTGAAGTAAATACAAATCCAGCCTATATATGCCTAAAAGAGAGTGTTTGGTGCCTATATACGCCTAAATGGCGGTTTTCAGTGCCTATTTTAGGCGCCTAAAACATGTATTTTTCATGCCTAACCTTCCCGTTTCTAGTAATAAAGGAATGTTCGAAGACAGTAGTCCACACATAATGTCGAACAAAATAGAGAACCTTGCCACGGTAAGTGCTTCGCTGATCCCGGAATAAAACAAAGCTCACAATAAAGTATATTTTGTTGTGTAAATTGTCAGTTCGTCAGTGCGAGCGGCAACAGGATGTTGCTAGTAAACAGGAAACATGGCGACTTCTTTCTAGCTAAGATATATAGGTTAGGAAGGACTGATTTACAAAAACGTAACAGTTATACTATGTGTTCCTACCTTCCTTATACATAGGCCCATCTTACCTTCCTGTCTATTCCAGTCCTGAAATATAACCTCTTAGGGAAAAGGCAATTTTAAGCAGGAATTTGCCATGGGAACGCGATTTATATGTAACTGTTTGTCCTTACGCTTTCTAGCTTCAGCTGAAAAGATATTGAAATATATCACGTGGTTCCTTTTATCTCCATATTGAATTTGTCTAAATATTATATTTCAAAAATGGTAACCACTCCCTTCGATAGACATTATGAGGATCATTTATGTAGCCCTCTGGAAATCTCAGTTGCGTTGAATTATGATTTTATTTGTCTTCTCAACCAACAGCTTCATCTGCGAGGACGGTATCGCCGTAGCCTCGAAAAAGCACCAGTGCCACCGAACGGAGACGCTATTGCACTTCCGCCTAGATTCCTTTAGTTGCCTGAATTCTTCGCGCTGTAGGACATCTTAGAGGGATACAATTCACCCGGGGGCTCTTCCAAGCTACCAAAGTGTGGACAAAAGGAAGGCTTTTTTGCTTGCTTTCATTGTAAAACCAAAGAAAAAAAGTGGCCGCGTATATGCTCCTTTCGTTGCAAATTTCGCCAAAAGACTATAGTCTTTGTCGACATTTGCCAAGTAAGTGCCAAGGAGGAGCCTGCACTTTCCCGCTCACCTCTCGTGTTGTTCCTCTTGCGTCGCGCTACTCGCAAGGTAAACACGCCAAAGGTTTGCTCAAGTAAGTTTAAATTTACCGCATTCCACTGCTCCAGGTCTGGTGGCTCGATGCGAGCGCCACCGTACGGCGGAGACGCGGATAAGTCGAGGCGCCCTACTTCACCGTTTATAGAACGGCGTTCCACAGTCCACGTGCGTTCCAAGCATAAGGAGGAACCCGACTACTGGAACCTCTCGTAACTGTTGCCGCCTGATTTCTTAAAATGGAGCTAGAAGCTGTAGTGTTGCGGGCGACAGCAGGCGATAGTGTGAATTTTTTCTGCAGATGATTTATAATGTTTCTTTCGCAAAAATGAAGCATCCATGAACTTTTTTATAAAGGAAAACTGGTAATATCCCTTGTGTATTATTTTCTCTCGTATATTTGAGTAATGTCTTGTTCTTTTTCAGCAATGTTGACAAGTGTGAACACTGACACCGGACTTAGACATTTAGATTTGGCTGTGAGTATATAACACTATTGCGCAGACTTTGTTTTACTTTGGCCGGGTAGCTGAATCGAGTCACAGACAGACAGACACACACACATACCGAGAGACCAAAATTTCTTGGTTTATGTAGCCCCAGAAAGACTACCGTCTTTAAAAGAACGCCCCAAACTCTGTGAACGTGTAGGACGAGCGCAGCTGTGGTGGGTTATTGGTTAGCCAAAAACGCCAGATAAAACCACGCTTTCTGCATAGGGAAACGTTAAGCGGTATTGTGGCAGACTTAACAGCGCGACAGACAATTACAACGACAAAGTTTGCATAGATGATATGCTCGACTTCACTTCGTAACGCTAAGGCTTTTCGAGGAAGATAATTCAATGCAAATCTGCATACGACTCGGCTTCCACATATCGTCCTCGTGGACCCATCGGCGGAGAACGAAAATTTTTCTCAGCCCAAAACGTTGTGTTTTTTTGTTTTCCTCTTCGGGTTCTACTGGAATAGCGTCTTGTACTGTGTTTTTTTTATACGCAAAGCTGTTTCGCCAACCGTAAGTTTTCGTGTGCGCACAAAAAAATACCGAGAAATCGCCAAGTGTCCGCATGTGAGCGCTGGCCTCGTGGTTTTCGCCATGCAGTTCACAAAACCAAGAAAATGACTTTCGCTCGTAAGTGCGTGCCTCGCGACGGCCGCCCAGCCTAACTAGCTGCTTCGTTTGTTAGTCCAGGTGTACCCACTCACAAGGATTGGCCAAGATTTCGCCGGCTGAAAGGCAGTCAAAAAAAGGCAAGGAAATGCCGAGCACTCGTCGGTGCGTGCCTCTCGGCGATCTCGCAGCGCTTCCGGCGCACGTTTCCGGCGCAGGGAGATTGGACACGATGGTCCAAAAATAAAAAAAAAACTCAAGTGTTCGCCGTAATCCTGGCAACATTTGTTCAGAACCGGAAAGATACGTCATAGCGTACACCCCTCCAAGGTGATGACCAATGATTACCACCGCCAAAAAATGAAAGCTTGAACTTGCAGCATCAATAAAGGTTGTTGCGGCTGTAATGGTGGTTGTGGCAGGGAAGGAGCAAATTGGCTGCAGCGGGGGACTCAAACTTTAGTGATTGTCGTGAAAGCTGCATACGGCTCCCATAACTTCGTCATCCGAATTAGAGCGAGCTTCCTCAATTTTTCGTTCAGTTTGTTGCGATTCCTGAGTGACGTTTTGACCAATATCTCTCTAGTTTAAAACTGCGAAAAACACCAGTTGCCCCATTATGCATGTGGGGATGGGGTGTGTTCGAGCTCGTAGTGGCGGGCACGCGAAGCCAGTATCCAAACGCTCACCAACCATTTGCGCTGGTTAGAGATTTCAACGTAGCCGTCGCAAGGCCCAATGCGACATCAATGCTGTCTTTCCTGGTCGAGAGGTGTAGGTTGGTGAGTCACACAGGCAGTAAGATGCGTACGACGCGGGAGGGAAAAGGCCTGTCACATGTTTGAATGCTAAGATTTCACTCTTTCCTTGTTCCATTCTGATAGTTAAATAAAAAGTGTGCTCGTGTTTGTTTCGCGCACTCCTTCGAGAGCGCTGCTGGTCATCCTTCTGGTCAGTGGTCATCCTTCGTCACAGAGGTTAAGAGCACCGGAATATTTTTCAGGGCAGTATACGCCACGCTAGCTCAGAATATAAAGCGCTAGGTGCACTAAGGTGCCCGGAATGAGGAGTAATGAGTAGGCTTCAATGTGCAACCCCCGATGTGGGAAACCAACTTTGCAAGTCCAAGCTTAAACCAATTCCAATGTCGGCTTCAAATCCAAGCCATGATACCTTGGTGGTAGGACACTATTTCAGGTGACTGTATCCGCCATCTCATATCCCTACATGAAGTGCTCATGGGCAAACGAAACCAAAAGGAGAGGGCATGGAGTGGGTTTTCTTATCCGGCAGACGGAAAAAAGGAGTTATATAAGAGCTTCGCAGTAGAAAAATCCTAAGCTGTTGAGAGCCCAACGCTGATCTTTTTGCAGAGAAGCGGGGTTGGGTTGCAAAGCTGCCCTTTAAGTGATGACGCTCAATATCTCGGTTATCTCGAGAGAATAACTTCATCAAGAAAGGAGTAAATCAGTAGGACTCCTAAGGCACAGAATAGTCAACTTTGCCGCGTTCATTTTCCGATCAGCAGTGAATTTATTTGGCGACTGGAAAAATGGGCTTTCCTATTCTTGGCTGAAAATGTGATGATGTGTCCTATAAAGTAACTAGACCGTTTGGAAAGGGATCACTCTGTTCAATTCTAATGTATCAGTTCATAACTTTTGCGTACGTAACACGCAAACGCGTTCCTGTGATGAGCATGAAGGGTTTAGAAAGGAAAGTAGAGCGCTTCAACCGCCTTATGCATGTTATATTATAGCTTCACCATTCGCTTCAAAAAAGTTTGGAATAAGACTACTTTCCTTTTCTAGTAATATTTATGAGTAGTTTTTAGCTGCCCGCATTTTTTTTTATTTCGCAGCCACGTTGTTAATAAGGCGACCTTCAGCGCTCCACATCTTTCGCTATTTGTGTGGCATTGGTAGTGCTACCGCAAGGAGGCGCTTTTGGCTTTCCGAGTGCCTGCAAAAAGTTCGCATTTGATTCTTTTGAGCGATTCTTCTGCGACAACAAAACCGCACCCCAATATAATGAATGAGCTCGCAAACACCAGTTCTTAACGATGCGCAGCTGTTCAATCTCACGTTTATTCTGGCATCTGCTTTCCCAGTGGGCGCCTTTATAATGACTGTGTGTGTTCGTATAACAAGAAATTGTGAAAGACCATTTCGTAATCGAAAATTGCACTCGAGTGGTGCTCCTCTCATCCGCCCACTTTTAAGCGGGGGGGAGGTTTGCGTTGCCAGCATGTAGCTTTTTTCGCCTGGGTTGGTTTTGCATCTTTGTAGAAACGTATTTTTTCATCTTCACTATCTACGACCTCGCTGACGGCTGAAACGTACTATCTTAAGCCGATTATTTTTTTTTTAAATTAACTTCTTTATTGCAAAATGACTGTGTCTACCTATGCCTGTTTCGCGGACAATTTGTGAAGCCTGCTTCTTGAAACCTGCTTTGAAAAGCAAGTTTTGTAAAAGATGTTTTTCGAAGCCGGCCTCGTGACGCGTCTTTCAGACAGCCATTTAGAGAGGTATCCCGTATAATACCTTCTAAAACTAGCTTGCGCTAAGGTTCATGCACAGGATTGACGACGTAAGCTCTGATATCTTGGAAGTGGGAAGGTTCACATCGCTGGTATATCATAGTCTGTCCACCCGCCGTTGCGCTGCCGTGTAATGCTTGACAGAGCAAGTTGTTTTTTGAACGATCCACATCACTTAAGACATTCGGATGTGCACTATTCAAGAAGTGAACACAGAAGTAGGTCGTTTTGATTTATATCTTTGGCAAATATATCGTGCCGACTGACACAATGTCGCAAAGACGGAGCATACAAATCCCCTGGACAAGGCTGGGTCAGGACCTCTGCTACTATAATACACTTCTCACGAATATGCGGCGCTATAAAATCTTTATGTCTCTTTGTTCCGTTGCGTGTTCACCTGCTACAGCAAACTATGGGCTTTCGGACGGCTATCAAAACCTCCCCAGTCAAAAGCTATTTTCCCCGCCCCTTCTCGACACAGATTTCCAGTGGGCTAGATCAAAATCTTCTTAACTGTGCTAGGCTGCTCTCAATATGCATTCGTGTAGTGTTGCTCCAGTCGGGTAAAGTGGATTTTCAAATATACTAATAGCGTGTCATTAAAAGAGCTCTACGAACAGTATTTCTTTAATTTGGCCGGTTCTGGTTCATATTTTCGTGTTCGTGTTTCATTTGACGCCGATAGTATGAACCCGAGCTTTCTTTCTCGGCGAACTTCTCTGTTCCATGTACCGACAAGCAGTGCATGAGTTCGCTTTTTTATTCGTCCTCGGTTAGAGCTGAGCTTTTCCCAGGTTTAATTAAGGACGTCTCATATAGCATCCTTCTGAACACGTTTGCTGGTCTTTGGTATCGTGGTGTTTCTGCCTACAAATAATTTGTTCTCAGGCATATTTTAAGACTTATAAAGTGCTTGCAGGCAATATCAAGAAGGGAAAAAGGATATAAAACCTTTATTTGTGACCAAAATATTTTTACTTGTTTGCAGAACGGAGGAATACTGCAGGACGAAATTGCAGAATATCTAAACAAACTCAACGAAATTCTCGAACACACCTCGCACGTAGGTAATCTTGACGCGTAAGCGGCTTCAGGAATAGAGTCCGCAAGCCGTTAAATTATTTGCTGGAATCAGTGGTGGTTGTTGTACAGTACTATTAAGTACAACAATGACAAAAAATTTCTCAATACAAATGTAATGAATGTTGGTTTCATCCCATGTTGCATGATACGCCCATTGCGTTATCCCCGTGCCACCACCGCATATTTAGCCAATGTCCAATATCTTTCTCTAGACTTGGCATGTGACGCTTGAAAAATACAGTAATAATTATACTTCGTGATGGCTCTGCAGTTCAACTGTCGTGAAACACCCAGGAAGCACACGGCGTGCCTGTATTTGCTTGTTTACACAGAACGATCTAATCACCTAATAAAAAAATATCGTGCTGTGGTAAATGTTTTCGCTTAGTTAGCTACAATAGAACAATAAGAACAGCTATGGTCTGAACTATGAGGCTTAATTATTTATAGATGTTTTATAAGGCGACTGTCTATGAGAGAGCATTTTTTGTGGTTTGATGTGGCCTAATTGTCACCACAGCCAAATAGCAAGCAGTGCTTGTCACTCAATTACATAAGATGCAATCTCAGGGGGCGTGTCAAACTCTCGTCGTGTGGTAGCACTCGCTGCCTGTAGGCAAGAAGCTGCAGTGACTCCGCGGGTGTAACGACTTTGAAATTGCAAGATTCGCTACATGAGTATTCTATTGGATACTGTGTGCCAAGAATCCGCAAAAAGTAATGACGATACGCCTGTCGACAATATTCGCTTACCTGAGCATATTTTGGCAACCTTAGAAGCGATTTTGCAGTGTAAGCTAGCCTAGGACAGAAAAAGTCTTTCATATTTGTGAAGAAACACTTGCCACGCCTTTAAATTTTCGTAAGCACTCCGAACCATAGGAGGTGCGTAAAAACATTTTGCTAGCAACGAACCCACTTCTCGCGTTTGCGTGTATATTTCGTGGTAACAACTAACCGGACATTCTTATCTCTAGCTTACTTATTCATATTCTATGCCCTGTTTTGAAGAATTTTTTCATTTATTTTGTACAGAATATATAACTTGCTCCTGTAAAATAACAAAAAATGAGATCTAAAGTAAACAAACGGATATTTTGTTCCCTTAGGTCAGAAGAAAACCGCACCATCAGTGTTTATTTCCCAACTTTCAGTTAGCGCCCAAACCAGGATGAAAGGTAGTGCGCTTTGATGACACTGTCATGAACGAATATTAGCTGCACCCGGGTTACGCAAATGCGCACAAAATCCCAAGCAAAAAGGTGATCTCAGAAAATTCCCTGAGAAGTGGCCTTCAAAATGAAATGAAAGAAAAAAATTGCTTTCCAGTTTGCAGCATCTTTGGTAAATTAACATGAAGTGGCCTTTTTTGTACCTTCCGAGAAATAGGTCCTCAGGCCAAGCTTTCTCTGTAAGCAGCTTTTCGCTGAGGCGTAGCTCGGCAAAAGCAAAAGATGTAAAGAAAGCCCAGAACTTTTTTTCAGCTTTCGCCTTTCGTGGTGGGTTTGGACAAGTACTACCGCACTTGCTACACGACATGTTTTCATTGCTTACATTGCACAAGCAGTAAAGGCGTACCCAAAGAACCAATAAAAGTAGGAAGAACGCCCGTTTGTTATCCTACCAAGTGAGAATAGCAACACAACACAAATATTAGTATAGGTTCCGCGAGGACTCCGAAAACCAAGAAACTTTTCCCAAGCTTGTTTTTTGTGCTCGAGAAACAGCGCCATACACAATACAAAGATGAAAGTTCATAACATTCAGTATAATAAGCGTGACATGAGAGATCAGGATAGAAGCAAACACCTCGAGGGTTTACGTCCAACCTCATAAGGTTCTGTCATACGCGATTTCTTGGGCTTAACATTTGATTCAAAATGCTAAAATAAAGCGAAAGTGAAGGCCTTCATTTTTACTTATGTATTATTCACTCTAGTGTGTAACACATTGCAGCACCTGACTACTGTCGTTTAGGTGGCTATGGGGCATTATAGTGGGGAAGCGTAAAAGTTACTTAAGTTGCTAAGGATACGAGCAGAAAGCAGTCTTAGAGATTTTAGAAAGCAGTCCTTCAAGCTGTAAGTGGCAACTTGTGGATCAGAACACGCGCTATCTTCCCTGAACAATCAAAAAATCAGTACAGGTGTTCTAAAAGAACAAAAAACATTCGGGTATTTTCAAAGCATTTGTTGAATTGAAACACACAGCAATCTTCTAAGGGACAATAAATATTAGTGGGGTATATATTGTTGAGCGCATAAATATTTCGGTTTTAATGCAGAGTTTTATTGTCCTGTTGCGACGACTTTATCAGGTATAAATACGGCTAAGAGATTTACATTTTATATTTGCCGGAAACGTTGTCGTCTTGCAGGTGGCTATGGCTCACATAGAATTTGGGTATCGTGTCAGTGGATATGGCAAGTACCTTTAGACGTAAATATACACTCAACCGCTTTAAAGCATCGTAGAAAAACAGTGCTGAAAAGGGTGATTGCTTCTCTGCAATACAGCGAACAATATTTTGGGACACAAATATAAAAACAGTTGCTTTAAATATATATTACAAATATAATATATACTAGTATATACAACAAATATAAAACAATGGAAAGAATGAGTGGATTTTTTGTACAATGTTTTTTTTTTGCTGTGTCTGGGAATTGCAATAAAGAAATCCTGCCCCTAACACGAGGTGGATTCATGAATTCGGTACTCTCGTACATTGTTGCGGTTTTCTATTTATTTTGGTTTCTGCTGAGTGCTACCTTCTTAGTCTTTCTTCTGTATCCTATGTATGTCTTGGGATGTCGTGGTATCAAAGTTTGTATCCGCTATGTGATTTTGTCAAGCTGCATTTCAGAAGGTATTTCACCCTGTTTCATAACTATGTATTTGAAGAGAAGGCTGTAGATTGATTGATTGATTGATTGATTGATTGATTGATTGATTGATTCATTGATTCATTGATTGATTGATATCTTAAGGATTGTAGAAGTTTCAGCCAGACCTCAGAGTTTACAACAAATAAATTGGTCTCTCGAAATCGTGGTCATTACTACTGCGCTACTTGAGAGAGGGCTATCTGTCTCTTGTTGCCCGTCGGCTGACTCAGCGGGCCTCTTACACTCGCGGTTGGCCTGCGGAGCATGTTTCTTCAGCTTAGTGCTGGTTCCCTTGGAACAGAAGCAAATTAACCGAAATTTAGCTGCCGAAAGCATTTCATTTCTTAATCTTGCTTTCTTCTTCAGCGACGGAACCCAGAAACCAAGATCTACTTCGTCCAGCCTCCTGGCACGACGACGTAGCGATAACGTTAGTGTGCAAAAGCTGTGTGCTCACACCGGATCTCTCCGCCAATGTCCTTTCCGAGCACTTTTACGCGTCCCTCGTAAAGATCTTCATAATGCAGCCATATCACGAAACCTGTGAATGAACAAATCTGTAATCTGTGACAAAAGGCACAGGCCAATACCAGAGATAAGTTCTTATTGGCTACTACAAGGAAGGAAAGTTTTATATTAGCGGACAATTATCACATACGTCGTTAAGTATGCTGCCTCGTTGCTTCTTTGATTCAGCAGATATCCACCTACTGTGCCTAATGTGAGCAGAGAACTTTACGCAAAGGCCTACGAAATCTCAAAAGGGCTTCGTGACGAAGTTCCAGTCCTCACGCCGCTCTTGTACAAAAACGTAATCCCTTATAAATCCCCCGCCCGCTTAAAATACCAGAAAAACGCCCAAAGAAATACGGTTGCAGGCGTTAGTAAGGCTGCTGTTTTATTGTGCGACGCAGAAATAAACAAGAGCAACAACCAATCATAACCAAGATTAGCCTAGTATTTTTGAGAAAATTCAATGGAATATAATAACTAGGTTCCCGCATTGTTCCGTTATTCCATGCTTATCAGAAAGCAACGTGTCGGTCTTTGTTCCTTATCCTCCATGTCGCATGTGCTATCGGGTCTTCCCTAACTATAATCATGTAAGTCTTTGGGAACGTTAAACTTTTGTCTTTTTCTACTGCCTACATCACCGCAGTGGCGCATGTAAGATATCTGCATGGCTCAGTAAAAAAGGGTTTTTCTAATACCTTTGAGGCAGCACCATGCCCAAAAGAAGCGAAATCTGCCCGTGGCGGTTAAACAATGTGGCTCACTCTATTCACGCCTGCGACGCCCAGCTTCTCTGCCAAGTCTGTCAAGTTGATAGCGCAGTGAAATGCCTCTTATCTCCCACTGAACATGTCTCTCTCGGGTTAAACGATTTTCTCGCTTGGACAGCACAGGCAAGGATAGGACTTTTTAACTTGCCTTTACAGCACGTTCCACACAATCGCGCCATTATGCCCCGTCATCAGTGGACTTCTTGCTGTTGCTGGCATCCCTCGCATTACGTTCCGCACTACAATTTTTCTAATATTTCTACCAGTCTCTATATGTGTTCTAAGCTAAAGCATTGCACTTCGCCTTTTCTACGAATTGCGTCACACCAGTTTGTCTTATCTCTTCTCCTTTTGTGCCCACCCTTGTCACTTTCGCCGCTCTGTTCCCGAAGGATCTGCCACTTTTACACAGTTTTCTTCCGTTTTTACGAACAAAACCTGCTTTTTTGTCAAGAGTACGCAATACATGCCCCATTTTTTACATTTCAACTCTGCCAAATAGGTAGCGTGATTTTTCTCCATCACAAGTACCCTTTTTTTACGTCATTTGAGTCACCCGCCCATGGATATTTACGCTTTTGCAATTCTTCAGTTTGCGCTGGCCGTGTTTCTATCTTCATTCCATTCTTAAAGGGCGTTCCGTTTCTGAACCGTGGCTGATTCCCATAGGTAAAAAATTATGGCACAGATGGCGGTGTCCTCATGACTTTCACGCTCACCTAAGGCTTTGCCGGTGCCTCCTACGCCGGTTTCATCTGGGCCGTCAGAAGATGTGCGCATTCCCTGCACGCTCTCGGCGTGATAACTGAACTATCACCGACAATCTTCGGCTTCACTCCGCCCCCTGCCCGCTCACTGCCCAGTTCACCTCGCGTTCTTGCCAGTAGCGCCTAGATGCGTCTGTTTTCGCCAGTGGTGCAATTGTAGATGGGGTAGTTGCTCGCCTAAAAACGGCTTTGTTGCAGCTTCTCCGCAAGAACTGAGCTATCTATCGAAAAACTTGCTTTAACCTCATTTGCTCAGGCAAATTGTATGGCGTGGGTGTTACGTATATGTCGTGTCCAACGGCACAAAAGCCATACTTAGGAATAACAGCCGCTAGTGCTAGAAAGAAAAAAATGTTGCTCATACCGTTCGTCTACACTCTCTGTCACCTCTACATTTTGTGCTAAATACCTCCCCTACTCAACCACAGCTCCACTGCATATTTTGAGATTTTTTTTACTACACTGCAGCTTAATCTTTTTTTTTTTAGAAAGCCCTGCATAATTTCTAAAACAAAAACTCCATACTTCGCTTCCAAGCTTTACGTGCGACTTCAAATTATTATTGGGTTTGTTTTTATGCCCGCAATTGTTTGGGGATTTGTGTTTATTTAACTGGTTGCAGTTTCCTAAGCGTTTTACTGACACCACTCTTTCGCTCCCTGAATCATGTTCATGTGATACTATACCCATAGTCATGTGATTCTATTCGATTCGATGGAGTTCAATATATTATGTTGTCAGACAAATGTTTCGGACCTTCAGTGACCCTTGCCTTGCGCCTCGTGGTAGAATTAACGCTGTATGGGATGCTCGCCTTGGTTGGACTGAAAACAAAATAAGCATGCTTATTTTTTCCTGCTTCAAGTTCACATATTGAGGCAAAAATGTATGACGGAGGTTGCAGGGAGAGGGGATTTATTGACCAGAAAACCTAGAGAACCGCCTAAGGCCGGAGCCTCGGGGAGTTTATCATTAAACTCTAGGGCTTTATAACAGCACATATAAGGGTCGCCAAAGCAGAATAAGCAACTAACAAGAAATAAAATGAGAAAAATAATGGAAAAGTACTTTCTTCTTGCTTTTCTTCGGATGCGATCGTTGTTGAGTAATTTCGTTCCACCCGGAGTATTTTTCCGACTTCATAAAGAGCAGAACTGTCATCAAGTTGCACAAGTCATGGTACCTTCTCATTCGACTACATAGCGAATAGCCTTTTTCTGGTAGCAAAAAGAAAAACAGCTACAACAATGATTTAAGAATAAATTCTTGTTTTCTTTACAACCCCGTCAGCACTCGAAACCCCTATTGGCTCCCAGGAAAAACAGGCTATAACAGTCCAGTGTTGAAGATAAAGTATAAAAAGCGGTACCCCTACTTAACCAAACGCAGCCACTATGCCATCTGTGTGAATAAATTCCTGAGAATATTTTTGTTATAGTGCTGCCACCCTCATCTTGATATTAGAACTCATATTTTAACGAGATAATAATAGAGAGCGATATATGCTAAGCTTTCAATAAGAAAATGACGGATCACGAAGTATTTTTATTTGCATAGTAATACTGCCATGAGTTTAGCTGCCCTTTTGGGGATTGCTTTTTCTAAGCGTTTGACTTCCCTCCTACAAGCCTTTTAAGAATGAGCAGCAAGCACTTGAAGAACAGACAAAGTCCAAATCACACGAGTGAGATCGAGTGTACTTGTTGGCACTATGTGAAATAAAATATCATATCAATGAGCGTATTCAAAATTTACGACCTCATTTACTGTATAAAGAAAACTCTTTCACACTGAACCATTCTTCGAGTCGCACTTTTAGAAAAGGGCTATGTTCCTTAATAAGGTGTAACATTATTCGACCTCCATGCTATTTTGTACTGAACGTTTACCTGCGCAAAAATACCCCACAAAAACAGACGCCATAGTGAGTACAGAGCGCTTTTGTTTTTTATCGATGCAAATAACTGCCTTTAAATCAGCACAGAAGACTATTCA